>NC_092734.1:22499517-22742917 GCF_047496885.1 Scyliorhinus torazame
ACATTGCTGGGCTCCAGAGCTTAATCGCTCAAACCTTCCCATGCACAGGAGAAAAGCCTTGTGCAGTGGTTCTGTGGCCTAGATACGCCATGCTTGGTGCCTGAAAAATACACTTGTTCCGCTTCAGATAGTCCTACCTCTGAAAACCTTTTCAAAACTCGATCCAAGTTTCTGAGGTGCTCCTACTCAAAAATAAAGTCACAATTTCTCAATACATTGGAATTCCTGCGATTGGAAAAGATTAAATATACCCTGAGAAGGTCGGAAGAAAGGTTCTATTCCAGGTGGATGCCTTTCATCACTTTCTTTTAGGACCTGTATGTGGCCAGCAGTTAGGGGATGGGGCTGGAGGGTTAGGTGGGGAGGGGATAGGGAGGGAGGGCAGTAGGGCTGAGGGGGGAGAGGGGATTTAGGGTCGCTGCTGTTACTTTGTTAAAATAAAAATGACAAACTGTAGGATATAGTTAAGCCTTTGTATGTAAGAATTTGATCATGTTTGGAATAAAATATATTTGAAAAACATTCTCAGTACTTTGAACTTCCTGTATGTTAGGGTTGCAGCCATATCCCTGGTATTTAAGTGGATAATACATTTCAAACTGCCCCTTCTTCATTGAAACCCGAGACACCCTCCGCAGCGTCAAAATAAGTTCATCTTTCCAGATAAACTGAGAGTTTTAATAATGCGTCGAGTTTTGTTTTTGAATTTCTCACTATTCTAGCTAACACCACCTCAGTTATCATATTTCATAACCAAACATTGTGCTGTCTTGATTTTCTTCAACATATAAATTACTTCAATTTTTAATCTTTTGGAAAAGGTAGCACTTGAGTCCTTTCTTGAGTACTTGGTATAATAGTTGAATAAATAAATGTAAATCTTAATGGTGAACATGAATGGAGAGAGGAAGATAGAAAGGTATTCTCAATATTACCACAGCTCAAGAGCAAATCAAATTGGAAGAAACAATTTATCAGAACTATTTCTGAAATATGCAACAATTACATAAGGAAGATCAGAAAATTTGGAACATTACCACTTATCAGAGGTATTATGCTCAAACATACGTGGGTTACAAAATAGATTCTATTTTCATTCGATGATCGGGTCTGAAAACACTTTTAATCTTGCTCAAATTATTCAATTCAAATTTCATATGCAATTGCATTCTTACCAACGTAATTCACATGTTCTGGTAATTTTCTGGCAACGAAGGGTCCTTCATAGATAGTGCTACTTTTATCAAACAGATACACCATGTAGCTATCCCAGCCTCTCTACAAAAAGAGAAAACACAAATTTTTTATTGTACAAATTTATAAGAAGCACAAAGAAGTCATTAGAAATGGAAGACTTATTGCAATATGTTACATTGGCACTGTTAAGGCTTATTTCGGATGTCCATTATCTTACAAGAGATCTTGACCCCATTTGATTTAAATAGTGGTCATCACATATGACAATTCAATATGAATATTAAGCTTTATTATTGCACAGAATAATTTCAATTACTATCAGGCTATTTATCATACTGCTAGTAATTCCAACAATGCTGAATAACATGCACTTCTAAACGCAATATTAAGTTACAATGATCATAAAGCACATTGAAAAGCACTTTTTTCTATGCTGAACTGCTCACTTAAAATAAGGGCAGCACATTTAACCCTATTTTCAGTGGTTCCTTTTGGCTTGTAAAAGCTAATGTCGAAAAACAAACGATGGAATTTTAGAGGGCATCTTTGCTCGGGTGCAAATCCCGTTCTGGCTGCTAGATCACACGAGTGGGCTGTAACGGGATTTGAGATCTTCCTCGCCCCCTCTGGGCGTGAACCCGATTGTCATGAATGTTAATAAATTTAAATATACTTAAACGGCTTTACGCTGTAACGTCCTCCCACGATGGTTGCCCCCCCCGCCCGGTAGCATGATGTCACGCCTGCACAAATCACTATTGGTTTTGAAAAGCGAAAACCAGCCACGATGACCATGCCAGGGGCATGGAGGTGTCTGGGGGTTCAGGGCCATTCCCCCCATCACTCTGGCAGTGTCAAGGGCACTGAAGTGGGCACTCGCCCATGGGTTCTGGCAGTGGGGCTAACCCTCCTCCATTGTGCAGGGGAGGGGGGTTCCCTTATCTGTGGTGGTGGGAGAGGGATGAGCCCCAATGACAGTGTGGGTGTGAGGGGGGATAGTGCACCCCGTTACTTTCATGTTTGGGGGTCATCCTCCGTGTTCGTGGGGGTTTGGGGAAAACTTAATTTCAATGCAGAATAGGGCACCCTTTAAAGATAGCGCCTGATCTAAGGCCGGCTCCATCAGGCTCCTTCCAGCCAGAATGAAGACCGACACAAACCACGCCCCCAGATTTCCGGCCAGAATGACGACACAAACCACGCCCCAGACTTTCTGTGCACTAAGTGCCAGAAAATCTGGTCTGAAAACCCGACTGTGCTTCTGCAGAGAAACACGTTGATTTTCAGTCAGACCCTGACACTTTCCCAATTTTTGGAAAATTCAGCCCGCAGATTGATTGATTTGATTTATTTTCACGCGTACCAAAGGACAGTGAAAGGTATTTTTCTGCGGCCGAGGGAACGTGCACAGTACGTACATAGTAGACAAAGAGATTGGTTACAGGGAACAAGGGGCCAAACAAAGCAAATACATGAGCAAGAGCAGCATAGGGTGTCGTGAATAGTGTTCTTACAGGAAACAGATCAGTCTGAGGGGGAGTTGTTGAGGAGTCTTGTAGCTGTGGGGAAGAAGCTGTTCCTATGACTGGATGTGCGGGTCTTCAGACTTCTGTACCTTCTGCCTGATGGGTCTGGAAGAAGGCAATGCCTGGGTTGGAGGGGTCTCTGATAATGCTGTCTGCCTTCCTAAGGCAGCGGGAGGTGTAGACAGAATCAATGTGAGGGTGGCAAGCTTGTGTGATGCGCTGGGCTGAGTTCACCACACTTGCGATCTTGGGCCGAGCAGTTGCCATAACAGGCTGTGATGCAGCCAGATAGGATGCTCTCTATGGCACATCTGTAGAAGTTTGAGTGTGTTGATGCAGACATGACAAATTTCTTTAGCTTCCGTAGGAAGTAGAGACGTTGTTGGGCTTTCTTGACTGTTGCATCAACGTGTGTGGACCAGGACAGACTGCTGGTGATGGTGACACCCAGGAACTTAAAGCTATCGACCATCTCCACTTCTGAGCCATTGATGCGATGTTCTCCTGATCCTCGTCATGAATCCGCCTGATCCTCGTCATGAAGTCTTAGAGCCAAGGCAGTGCAGAAAACCTTTGCAACATCAGTTTTAAAAATCTTTGCTGGACCAGGAAAAAGAGGGTTCCCAGATTTGACTACTGCCTCTGTATATTCATAGAATTGACAGTGGATAAGGAGGCCATTCGGCCTGCACGGCCGAAGTCTGCACGGGCCCTTGGAAAGAGCACCTTACTCAAGCACACATCTCCACCCTATCCCCACACCTCCACCCTATCCCCGAAACCCAAATTAACCTTTTTTTGGACACTAAGGGTGATTTAGCATAGCCAATCCTACACATCTTTGGACTTTGGGATTTAGCATAGCCAATCCTAACCTGCACATCTTTGGACTATGGGAGGAAACCGGAGCACCTGGAGGAAAACCACCCAGACACGGGCAGAATGTGCAGGCTCCGCACAGACAGTGACCCAAGCCGGGAATGGAACCTGGGATCGTAGAGCTGTGAAGCAACTGTGCTAATACTGTGCTACCATGCTGCCCCTATGCCGTGCTGCACTATACACACTGTATTGTGTGTTAACTATGGCTGGTTATTCAATTTGAATGTTGCTTGGGAACAGGGGAAGTGTTACATAGTTCAAGTATCGTAGATACATTTTATAACAAAGGGTACATGCTATATAAACTGTGTGTGTTTTGTAATTCATACATCGTAATTGTGTGAGAGTAAGGTCTGTGTGTATTTGTCCTTAATTTACTTTAATAAATAGTCCTTAATAATTGTTCCCAGGCGACTGGGTTGTTTATTCTCTTTGAAGTTTCACTTGTCCCCTCACACCAAAACAAAATGAAATTATACACCCCATGAACCAAAGTTTGGTTACCCTCAGAGACAACATCAGCATGCTTCGTGACATCCTTTAGATGTCTTTCATACTCGTCAATTTGGATGACTTTTGGTAACAAGACCAGACAAGTAATTCAACCACCAGAGTCAGAAAGGGCATACATTAACATTAAAAAAAGTTATTCTACTTTTTACTAAATAAAAGACAATACATACCACATCCAGTACACACTGATTAGCAGGTTTACGAGGATCTAAGGAAATTCCAGTTTCTAGAAGCAATTCCTGATTTGCTGCAGCAATTTCTGTCTCAGTTTCAATACGCATTTGAAGAGAATGGAGGCTTTCGTCAGGTTTTATCAAAAATGAATGGATGCGGGCAGAGGTCATATTTAATATGTGTACGTACTGTAACAAAATGAGATTTTTTTTTTTACATGCTGGAAATTATATAACATAGTAATGCTTTCCGCAAAAGATAATTAGCCCACCGTAGCCCATCTTTTCAACCTTCCTGTCAGACTCCTATTATTCTAATAGCCCTTCATCGTTTCTTTCAATAGGGGCACATCCATTTGTTTTCTTTCAAACTTGCCACACACTTTTTTTAATTCCACCACATGACGAGTAGCTAGTAAGAAAAGCCATGTCATAGTTCCTCAATGAGGTTGTCAATTTGGCTAATTCTGTGTAATTGGACTGGATTTGCCAACACAGGAATCAGAATGACACGAGGACTCTTACAGCTAATTGATGGATAAAAGTGGTTTACGAAGGATTCAAATCACAAGTAGAGGTCAAGAATCAACTAAGATGTCCCTGCTCCTCAGCAGCTGGACAATGTAAATAAAAGTGGAGTACGAATAGATATATCATAAAAATGAACAGAATGGCAAGATACCACTCAACCCATTTTGGCTGTGCTGTTTGTTAGAGCATTCCATAATTGGATCGATGATAGGTGTGCAAGGGAGATATTGTGGCTTTGCACAACTCAAGGGAAGATTTTGACTACAAGATACATGCATCATCTGTCCCAATTGTTGATTTATATTGATATACAACAGTCCTGGCCGAGTCCAAACTAAATCAAGCCCCCTTCTTTCAAGAGCAGGCTAAAGGGCTCAGAGCAAACAGTCCTTGTCTTTCTTTAATGATGGAAGGCCAATTCCAATTACTTTTATTGTATGCAAAATAGGGATGACAATTTGAGAATAAGAGTGAACACAATCGTGAAATGACATTTTCCACAATATCCTTATTGCCTTTCACTCAGAATTGCATTGTTTGTCTATCACAACACGAATTGCCCCGATATTAGAAATGTTATAAATAAATCCAATTGGCCCAGTAAGAGAATTTGAACAACTGTGAGATGCAAACAAATTTCTCGAGGTTCAATTAGCATTAGAGCTAGTGGCTTCACCCTCTGCATACATTTCCTTTTGCTCTCTAATAAAATCAAATTAGGGAAAAATTGTCTACGAGTGAACAATAAAGTGGAAAATCCCATCCTGGAGCTCTTCCCACACTCATTTGACCACTAGAGGGCATTCAAAGGCAAAGAATGCTTTCAGGAACTTAGGACATTTGAAAAATTGTATAACCATTCGTCTATAAAAGCATAGAAAGCATTTTTAAAATAAAATTTGGAGTGATTTTAGCACATAAAAGGAGAGTGTGAGAGAGCGATGAAATCGCAGAAATTTAGGGACAGCTATACTGCTCAGAGCTTCAGCCAATTGATTGGCCCTGTATCGATGAAGCTGTGGGACCAGGCTCCCTCAAAGCACACTCAAGTGAGTCAAGTGCATTGAGGCTTGAGATTGTGGTAAGGCCTCCAGAAAAGTGCCAGCACTATCTGATTGCAAATGTGGGGAACGGAGTATTATTTAATCTATGGAAACCTCTTGAGACAGCAGGGAACGCGTGACTTTTGCAAAGAACACAAATAATTTATTGCCTAAAATAAAAAGCACATCTTTCAGGATTTGTGGGAGGAAACCGGAGCACCCAGAGGAAACCCACGCAGACACGGGGAGAATGTGCAAACTCTGCCTGGACAGTGACCCAAGCCGGGAATCGAACCTGGCACCCTGGCACTGTGAAGCAACAGTGCTACCCACTGTGCTACCGTGCCACCACAATGTAAGTGTGTATGTTATGTAAGTGTGGCACTTTGGATTCACGATGAAAGTCCAACATTTCTGAAACAAGTCTGTATATTGACATTCTTTATCATCCTAATCCTGAATTCATGAACCAGATTCTCACATGGATGGAACTGAATAGATTCACTAACCCAAAGAGGAGGTTTTCAGGCCATTCAATTAAAATTAAAAGCAATACTGCACACCGCACACTTAACCAAGATTTTATTATGCTGCCTCAGTACTCCTAACCTTCTGACTTAAAATGTGTTCCAGAAATAAAAAGCATGACGGTCGATTTATGTTCGGGTCTATATTGCCACCTCGCACTTTTGGATCCCATTTCAGCATCAGTTGTAGCCATGTCTCCAGTGGTTTTACCATCAGGCTATAGGAGAAAATGAAAACATTGAAAAACAAAAATTAAACTTGCTGCATTTCAGCATAACATGCAGTTACCACAAATCAGTGACATTTTTAACACGCTTTTTCAAATATAAGTTATGAAATGTAATTGCATTCACCGTAATTCAGTGGAATTATCAGATTGTATAAAAGCCTTGTTGTACACCACACACACACACACGCCATAAAATATAAAGTCATGTCCCAGGACAGCTGTCGTGCTGTCTGCTGCAAAGCTTCTTTACAAAATCCTACACATAACAGCATAATTATACATGTGCCATCAGTCACCCACCCATTTCATTGGCATTTTATATCTAATGCTGGGCTCTTGAAGAAGTTTAAGTTGATAACCATGGAAATTTGCAGCCCTTCAGCAATTTATAAAAATAACAAACGGCTTGTTGACAGACATACTGCATGTGTATCTCTGCATTATTTTGGGAGTAGGAAGCACAAAGTCATGGTCTATTGTTTTTCATTTTGACGATACCTAGTTCAGTTGCTTTAACAAAAGAACAACATGTATATTCGTACTCCCCAAACCTCAAATGCAATGTATTCAAATTTGACTGTACAAGTGTTATTATTAAATCCATATTTGTTGGATTTGTTCTTTTTAAATTATTATTCCCCCTCATTATCGCTGTGTGGGCAGTATTGGGAATCAATGTCCCTTTTAGAAATTTAAATAGTTAATTTAAATTATGCTTGCTTGAAGACTAAACAAAGAGTTGCCGAATTTACTCTAACAACTACTTAAATGCAGCAAATTGGTTCAGGGCTAGAGGAGCAGGCATCATTGGGAGAGGTTTAGCTCAGTGGTCAAGGAGAAGCTGAATGGATGTTCGGAATCTTCATGACAAAACAAATTCATGAGCTCCTCTCACGGTGGAGGCGAGGGTACAGGAGGCATGGACGGGTGGTTTACAAAGGCATTGTGATGCAGCAAGGAAGCGAGGGGGTTATCTTTGCATTCCAGGATGATCTTGGAGTAGTGTGCAGTTTTAGCAATTAAGAGCAGGGCTTGATGTGTTCCAGCCAGATCTAATGATGGAAAGTTAAAGCAGTTGTTTAAATCTGCAACTCTTTATGGAATTCACAAAAATGTTCGTTAACCAGTGGGAGAGATAAGGGTCAGAGAGAGAGAGTATTAGTTTTAATGCGGACAAGGTGATATAGAGGTTGTGATTTAGCAGATGACTTGTGAGCCAAAGGTTAGATAGGTGTAACTATGGAAGTGGCAGTTCGAAGTCACTCAAGAAGACTTGGGAAGATTTTTTTTCCCCGGGGGCAGGCACCAGAAAGAAGTAGGGTTGGGAGAGGGAAGAGAATGTTGCAAGGAAGCGGTCAGTGGTTGCTTTATCAGTGATATTTACGATGGGAGAAACAAGGTCTTATCAACTGGTATGATCGAGGGGTGCTGCACATATGGGTAGGAGAATTTTATAATGACAGAGAGAGAGAAAGAAAGAGGGAGAGCACTCAGTGAGAAACTTAGCTCGATACATGGGTAGCCGGTACAGAAGAGCATCTCAAAGGAGAGGCTGGTGGGACGGAACAAGGCAGGAAGCTAAAGAGGAAGAAACCAGAGAAGAAGGGAAACAAAACAAGGTGGGATTTAGAGATAAGGGTTACACCACCACCATGGCAGTTTGAGTAGAACAAGTGATGGAATAAATAGCCAAGAGGGGAGGTTTCATTCAAGGAGAAGTGCCAATCAATGCTCAGTCATGACGCCGTTAAGACTATAATGTTGATGTGATCATCGACACTAATCATAATGATGGCCAGGGCCTTACCCTCTGCATCTCCTTACAGCCGATTCATTGGGCATACATTCATACTTGCCGAGTCTAAACACCCTATTAAATTCTCATCAACTGTAGACTACATTTCTGATTCATGTTCAAGTACGCACGGAACTCTTAGTTCCCAACCAGTGCTCTGCCAACACACAATAGCACTACATTTTTCATTGTTATGCAACATGTAGCCATGTAAAATGGCTGCGTTCCGATTAATCTGGCCAAAACCCAGTTTAAAACGGCTAACCCAAAAGACTGCTGGGAAAAGCAGCCAAGAAGACACAAGCAGGCAGCTGCAGACAGTTTTGCATATTCGGCTCTGGGAAGGTAGCCCAGATCGATACTCAGGGCTATCAACAGCCCATCAACCCAGGTATTCGCAGTTGCATTCAGGACTGTTTGCAGCCCATCTATTCAGACATCCACAGTTAAATCGGCTATCCCCGGGAACAATTGCAACATATTAGCAATTGAATACCGGGCCAGACCTGTCGACGCCTGCAGTGGCCGAAACAAAGACAGGTGAGCGACCACCCCCCCGATCGAGGAATCGCCTCACCATTGGACACAGCGACCCCAGAGATTGGGGACAGATCCAATCACTTGGGACTCAGGGTCAAGGGCCGCCCCGGGAGGCGGGAAGCCCCTGGGCCCTATAAAAGTGAGGGGCCAAGTTCAGATCTCTCTCTCTCTCCTCTTCGCCTGCTCGAGACCTTAGCAAGACCAGCCACCGGCAATAGTAAGTTTGAATCCAGCGATCGCTATCCGGTAGAGACACCTAGCCACCGACCTGTAGCAGCCTTTTGAATCCCGCGGGCCAGATTTGATTGGACAAGCCATTCGTTTCCCTGACCTGGTGGGCTCTTCCTAAGTTAAGTATTGGCCAGTAGTGATAGGTTTATTATATAGAAAGTAGTATTAGTGTATTAATATTGCTTGTTGTATATAATAAATGACCGTTGTTTTAATCCTTACTAAGCGGTGTGCTGTGTTATTAATCATAACCTGAACTTGAACCACGTGGCGGTATCATAAAGATACCTGGCGACTCATGAGCAAAGGTGACTTAAACAGAGCAAATAGACTAAAGCTAAAAAGAGCAACAAACATTGAACAAAAGCTATAAATAAATTAATAAATGAACAATTCTCAGCTGCATGTAAGTAACAACTCTGATTTTACAACTAGATGCTAATAGTTTCCCGGAAATCGGGCTTGAATTTTGCGCCTGTTGGGCACATGCTCAGAGTTGGGTCCAGAAGCAAAGGTGAAATGTGTTTCTGGCTGCGATCGGCCCCGGAACATGATTTCACACTTGCTGGCCAATTATGCACATGGACAACGGTTCGGTGTTGCTGAGGGGGTGCTGGAAGAGAGCAGGTGTCAAGGAAAAGGAGTGTGTGGGCTGGCACTTCAAATGGGCTCCCTCCCCCAAGGCGACAGCTGCTGCTGAGTTGTCTCAGGGAGTTGCTAAATTAATCCCGATGAAAAAACACAGCAAACTGGGTCTAGGTAAAACATTCAAACATATGACAAGAGAATTCAGAAAGCCCCCAGACATTTTACGATTTTACTTCAGTGTTGACATTTCAACCCACCCTAGATTGAAGTTTTAGCTAAAATGTAATGGCCGCCTGGCCTATTGGCTTGTCCATCAACCATTAAAGCAGACCGGCCAGGTAAATTAGCTTTCAATTGGGTTTTTAACAGGCTTAATTGCCCACTTGACTGTCGGCAGGTGCACTTCTGACCCTTGCGCACTCACTGATTGAAATATCACACGAGCGCGCAACAGCATCGGGACACATGCCCAATGTCTCCAAGCGATTGCATGCACTTCCGAGTTAGGCACATGTCTGCCCAAGCAATGGAAATTCTGGCCTCGGTGTTCAAATCTGACAAGAGCTTCACAACTTCCCTTTGATAAAGTGATAAAAGTCCATTCTCCTTCCAATCTAGACAGGTTGAGTCAGATGGACAGATGGAACTTAACCCTGAAAAGTGAGAGGGGATGCACTTCAAAAGGACAAGGGAGTGCTAATGAATGGCAGGACACTATGAAGTTCAGAGGAACAGAAAGATCTTGGGGTGCTTGTCCACAGATCCCTGAAAGCAGCAGAACAGGTGAATATGGTGAGCACAGTGGTTAGCACTGTTGCTTCATAGCACCAGGGCCCCGGGTTCGATTCCCAGCTTGGTCACTGTCTGTGCGGAGTCTGCACATTCTCCCCATGTCTGCGTAGGTTTCCTCCAGGTGCTCAGGTTTCCTCCCACAAGCCCCAAAAGATGTGCTTGTTAGGTGAATTGGACATTCTGAATTCTCTCTGTGTACCCGAACAGGTGCCGGAGTGTGGAGACGGGAGGATTTTCAAAGTAACTTCATTGCAATGTAAATGTAAGCCTACTTGGGACACAAATAAAGATTATTATTTTATACGGTAGTTAAAGTATATGGCACACTTGCCTTCCTCTGCCGTGGCATAGATTTTAAGAACAGGCAGGTTATGTTGGAACTGTACAAAACTTTGGTTAGGCCACAGCTGGAGTACTGTGTTAAGTTCTGGTCGCCTCACTATAGGAAGGATGTGATTGCACCAGAGGGTGCAGAGGAGATTCACCAGGATGTTGCCTGAGATGGAGAATTGAGCTATGAAGCGAGGCTGGATAGGCTCAGGTTGTTTTCTTTAGAGCTGAGAAGACTGAGAGGGGACCTGATTGAGGTGTATAAGATTATGAAGGGCATGGACAGGGTGGATAGGAAGCAGCTGTTCCCCATAGTTGAAGGGTTAATAATGAGGGAGCATAATTTTAAAATGAGGGGCAGGAGATTTAAAGGAAATTTAAGGAATTTTTCATTCACCCACAGGGTGGTGAGATTCTGAAATACACTGTCTGAAAGGGTAGTAGAGGTGGGAAACTTCACAACCTTTAAGAAGTACATCATAACATTCAAGGCTATGGGCAAAGTGCTGTAAAGTGGGGTTAGTGTAGATTTAGTGTAGTCGGTGCAGACTCAATCGGCTGAAAGGCCTCTTCTGTACTGTATGACTCTCTAACTAAGTCAAAAGTTCAGGTTCCCAGTTAGGTGGTATATACATGTTCAACTGGGACATATCTATCCCGACATTAAGTGAGCCTTCTCTGCTAATCAGTGGCGGAATTCAGGATTGAGCAATTTACATCCCAAAATATTTTGTCGTTTATTCAATTAAGCAAAGAGGAGGCTGGTATCATTAACCTAAAATACCCCCATGACGGTAGAGATGGGGATGGGGATAACAGATACCTTAGATGTTCCGGTTTCAGAATGTATCACTCTGCTCCTCACTAGCACATGTGCAATAAAGATAAATACTATCTGCCATACAGACGCTACAATTTTTTGCTTACTGTACACATTTTTATAAAAAGGAACAGAGAAACTACAATTTATGAGAACTAATGAATGCCATTATTTGTCACAGAGATCAGCAAATGTTTATTTTTGAAAACCAAAGCAACAATTTTTCTTTTGTGCTGACTTTGCTTATCTCAGTTAGGGAGGTGAAGTGTTGAAACCAATCCCGATGTCCCCAAATTGTTCAGGAAAAACGCAAAGAATTCTACTCCTCATCACTTTCAGGTTGTTATTGTTGCACGTGTATCTCAATTTGTGCTGGACAGGAGAGGGTTAAACTCATCAGCAGTGATTCCACAGTCACCATCCAGTCTGACAGAGTATAATAATAATCTTTATTAGTGTCACAAGTAGGCTTACATTAACGCTGCAATGAAGTTACTGTGAAAAGCCCTTAGTCGCCACACTCCGGCGCATGTTCGGGTACATTGAGGGAGAATTCAGAATGTCCAATTCACCTAACAAGCACGTCTTTCGGGACTAAAATGTCCATCAACCATTAAAGCAGAACGGCCAGGTAAAATAGCTTTCGATTGGCTCTTTAATAGGCTTAATTGCCCGCTTGACTGTCGGCAGGTGCACTTGTGACCATTGGGAGGAAACAGGAGCACTCGGAGGAAACCCATGCAGACACTGGGAGAACGTGCAGACTTCGCATAGAAAGTGACCCAAGCTAGGAATCGAACCCGGGTCCCTGGCGCTGAGAAGCAACAGTGCTACGTAACTTAGCAAAGTGCTACAGGCTGCTGTTATCGGAGGAACACTACTCCAGCGCGGGTTGTCACATTCAAAAGCAGGGAAATGATATGAAGAAAATGGAGGAATTTTAAAATGGAACAAAAACTGCACCATAGTTGGTTAGGATGATGGAGACTTTTTGATCATTCGACTCAATCGCCCCTGCAAAACCTATCCCACCCACGAACATTGAAATTTCAATGTCTTCCATTTCTCAAAGCTCAACTTCTTTTGCCACTGACCAGCTCAGACTCATAACTGGCAAAATCAGGACTACTTCTTTGAAATCCGAATCACCCTTCTCCTCCATAGTTCAGTGTCATCTGTGTATTGAATTGCCTTGCACTCAGAAGACAGATCCAGACCATTTATGTACAGCAGAAATAGGAGTGGCCCAGTACAACCCTCCAGGACACACTTCATATCACTCTGTTATTCCACCTAGATTACGGCCTGTTTCATTATTTTTAGCAAGTTGCCAACCCACATTTATACCTCATTCTGATAACGTACTTAATTCTTTTGTAAAGGAATCTCTCTCCGTATTATATTGAGAAGTGCTTCCTATATCAATTTTGAAGAATAACTCTCCAAAAAATGTAATTAAATTAAGGTTTTTCTAAAATAAACACAGCACATATAGTAGATTGTTCTCGACCAAATGTTGTCATTAAAAAAATTTGGTTGAAGAACATTTTTAAAATGCAGCATCTTAAATCTCAGCCTGTGACAAGATGTGCATATGATAAAACGATTGTAACAAAATACAACTTTTATAATAATTAAAGCTCGGATACTTTTTCTACAACAAACATCAACACAAATCTACAATAAGTTTCAGAAAAGGAACATGTGAAAATCTCTTAGACAAGATGCAAGAATTCTGAGAAAGATATTACTCACCTGCTAAGGCCATTGGGCTGTGGTAAGTTTGACGAGTATTTTACTTCACCATTCATCTCTTCAACAGCCATAATATCTTGTTGGCCTTTGATTTTAACTTTGCCATGCCTAAAAATAAATGTATTTATACTGTTTATATCTCCCACAGAAAACAACCTCAGTGTCTTCTGTAAGTACATCAAATGAAAGCCAACAGTAGATTGTGGCAAGGCCATTTCATCCTTAAAGAGCATTAGCAGCATCACTGCTGTGGCACATTTTATGCAGTTCCCATTTACTTAATATAGACTTAAGTAAAAAGGTGAATATTACTAGGAGGGATCAAGGCAAAGTGGGAGGAAGAGTTGCGAGAGGGTATGGAGGAGGGGTTCTGGTGTGAGGTGCTCCGGAGGGTGAACGCCTCCACCTCGTGTGCGAGGTTGGAGCTGATACAGCTGAAGGAGGTGCATAGAGCGCACCTTACAAGGAAGAGGATGAGCCAGCTCTTTGAGAGGGTAGAAGATGCGTGTGAACTTTGCGGGGGAGGCCCCGCAAACCACATTCATATGTTTTGGTCCTGCCCAAAGCTGGGGGATTACTGGAAGGAGGTGTTTAGGGTAATCGCTAAAGTGGTGCATGTGAAACTGGACCCGGGACCCCAGGAGGCCATATTCGGGGTGTCGGACCAGCCGAGGTTGGAAACGGGCGCGGAGGCAGATGTTGTAGCCTTCGCCTCGTTCATCGCCCGAAGGCAAATCCCGTTAGGGTGGAGATCAATCTCCACCCTGTGCTGTGGCGTGGCGGGGGGGACCTGCTGGAATTCTTAACGCTTGAAAAGGTCAAATTTGAACAGAGGGGAAGGATGGAGGGGTTCTACAATCCATGGGCGTTATTCATTATGCACTTTCGAGAATTGGATCACATCGAACATTAGGGGGGTTGGGGGCTGGGAGGGTTGTGGGGAGGGGGACTGTATGTGTTAATGGTGACTATGGGTGATTCCTGATTCCTTTTTGTCATTTGTTTATGTCAACATGTGGGCCAATGTCTGGGGTTTGGTAGGAGGATGGGATTGTTGTATATCCATTAAACTGACAACCACCCAACATCACTTCTTCGCTTTCGTGCTGGCTGACATTGTACATGGCTCCTTCTGCTCGGCCCTTCCCTTTTGAACTTACTATTACCCTTCCTGTAAAAAAAACACCCTTGATTCCACTGGCCTTGCAAAGTAACACCCCATCTTGTACCTCACCTCCTCTTCAAACTCCTTAAGTTTATCGTCACCCAAATCCATGTTTGAATCTTTCTAATCGGCTTTCCGTCCCAGACACAGCATCAAAACAGTCTGCTTTTGTTCCATAATCCTTGCCTCAATTTTTACTGCTGAAGCACTCATCCTTATTCCTTCCAGATTTGAGTACTTCAATATCCGACTGACCAGCCATTTTCTATCTTTTTGAACTTGAGCTCATCCAAGACTGATGCCTGTATCTGAACCCACACCAAGTACTATTCACCCACTGCGGAGTGCTTGCCAGCCTTCACCGCTGATAGATCTGGAGTAATTTTCAAATGTTCATCCTCATGTTCAAATTCCCCCTCCCAAGGCCTCACTCCTCCCCATCTCTGCAACCCCCTCTAGTATTACCACCCTCCAAGAATCTGCATTCCTCTGCTCTGGTGTGAACTGACCACTTTTCACCTTACCACTGGACCGTGCCGACAGCCGTGTAGGCATTCCCTCTTTCACCAGGCTTTTACCCATCTCTATCAATAACTCCTCCTTTGGTTCAATGTCAACTTTTGTCTAATTATGCTTCTGTGAAATGCCTTGGAATGTTTCCCAATGTTAAAGCCACAACGTAAAGTCGCAATTGTTATTTAAGTGCAAAAATAGGATGTATGGACAGTCTGCTTACCATTGGAAAGGCTGCATATTGTGCAAAAATGGTCGAAATCCTGAGATGCACTCAAAAATTAATGTTCCAAAGCTCCAGTAGTCTACAGTGACTGTGTAGGGCTGAGACTCAAATAGCTCTGGAGCCTAGAAAAGATCATATTACTCTTTAATCACCAAGTCCATTTAGATAATTTCTCTCAAAAACAAAAGAATGCAAAAATGAATTTACATTGCTCATTGACAGGATATGTTAGCAGAAACACACAAACACCATTCAAAAATTTGGGATGTTAAAGATTATCAATTCCAGTTTAATTCTGATTAAATACAAGACCAAACATTAAAGGGGAGAAATTTATCAGGTAGTGATACTACCATTTAACATTACACATTCTGTCCTTACTATGTTTTCCTGTTTAAATTAAAAATTGAATTTTATTCATGGAAAATGCCAATGTAAACCCGTCGAGGTGTATGTGGCCGCCTGCCTGTGATAGTGCTGCAGCATCTGTGTTTGAGAGAGGGTGTGATCATAAGGTTTACATAGACAGGTTGTGTAGAAGAACTTATAAAGCAAAAAATTAACAGGAAATATTTGAAGACATAACATTATCAATGTTTGAAGCTAATTTAAAGGTTAAAAACAACCTGCTGTATGTAAAAAGTGCTAGGGATGCATCAATTGCTATATCCTTATCGTAGAGTCGTTACAACTCAGAAGGACCATGGAGTCCATTCCCCATTATCATTCTAGCCCTGAAAGTTTATTTCCATCAAATTCCCTTTTGAAACCATAGATTCTACTACCCTTGTAGGCAGCAAATTCTGGGTCATTAGTATTCACTGTGTGAACAAGTTGTCCCTCATATCCTCACCACCTCTGGTACAAAACGTTAAAGACGTGTCTCCTGGTCCTTGCGTGTTGCTCAGTTAATGGGAATGATTAAAAAGCACATTTCTAATATACAAGGCATCAAAACTTACCAGGTATTGCAATGTCCCTACAAAAGATGTGCAAAGACTTCCTTGGTCCAGGTCCTTTGCATAGCCCAAGTCAATTATTTTGTGTACCAACTGTGATGAACATAAAACGATTTATTTACTCAATTTGCCTTATATTTCTGCAATTAAATAATTCACATGTCCTTTCAACAAAACTAAAAATTAAATGCAGTTTTCCGAGTCAGGTTTTTAAGCTTGTGCTTTTCATTAATTTGCTACTTATTATGAATAGCAGACTTTTAAATATGAAAATGATTGGTTAATAAATGTCCAATTTCTCTTTATTCCCTTTCAATATATCTGCTTTAGTGTAATCCATAAAGCACAGGGGCTTCCTGTTACGTCTACAATGCTCTGTTGCCACTGCTCCAACATTAATTGATTTCTTGCTCCTGATGATTCTGTAGTTCAAAGATATCCAGTGTCTCAACATCACATTGGCCCGTATGCTGCAAGCATGTCCCAATTACTTGTGTCAACGTCCACCAGATTCAGGTTGCCCTTCTCAATATACCCGTATAATGGTCCCATTTTCCGTCCTGCAAATACTTGTCAAGTTTGAAATTGCTCCACTTGGAAATATTATTATTATCCGCAACACATGTTCTGCCCACCATGACACTGTTTCATAATCATTGTCTTTTTGATTTCTCACACTGAGAACTGTCCAATTAGTGCTTTAACAAAGTACTGAAAATGCAAACAAATTAATTACAATTTGAAAAAACTAACAAGCATACTTTAAGACAGAGTGCTGATTTTTTTGACCAATTTGAAACTGAGCAACTGTCTGACTCACTCTTATGTGGATATTATATCTGGTTATCTGTATTCAGTGAAACCAAATACTGTAAACTCATGTGAACAAAAATAATTCAGCAGCTCTTGACCATTGTTGATAGTACATAAAAACTGAGCCCACACAATGGTCACATGTAACTTACATATAAAAATTATATCTTAAACTAGAGAAAAGTTAGGGGGAGTACCTTTTTATTCATTACCAATTAAGAATGTTTTTGAGTACACTACAATGGAACCTCCATGGGCCTTACCTTGACCAATGCTACCAAGTTGGTACTTGATCATGGAGATAATTAGGAGAGTGAACAAACTTCACATGCCTTCCTGCAGCTCAGAAAACTGATTGCAAGCATGAGAGGAGACGCCATTGTAGGAGATTCTCCGGTGACAACTGGATAAACAAGAGTAGGATCAAGTGAGAGATCAGTTGGGCAATGATACAGTTAAATGTGTCAGATGGGATGCTGCACCACATTCAGTCATTTGTGACTTTGACTCGGGATATTTCAGTTCTGAGGCAAGGGCGGACACCTGAATAGAGGGGTTCAAACATGGAGTTGTGGGAAGGTGGACACAGATTTGGGAGGTTAATATACGTTCAAGGGCTTGAGAGGAAGGGGAGGCTGGAGATGGAGTGTTAGCTTACAAGGACACACAATGGTCAGGTTTTTTTTTTTAAAAGAGATGTGATCGAGGCGGGTTTGAAAGATTTGGGACAAAGTTTGTGGAAAGGTAACCATATACTACATACAATATCAGCTAGCATGGGACACTATCTAAACAAGGAAGTCTGTCTATAATTAAGTTCTAAACTTTAATAGATAAGCTACATTTTAAATTGCCGATAGAACTTCCTTACCTTGCCACTGGCGTCCTGCAGTACAATATTCTCCGGTTTGAGATCTCTATGGATAATTCGGTTGTCGTGTAAATACTGGATGCCTGAGCCTGATTTGTAGCAAAGGCAAAATAGTAGTCTAGTTTTAAATATAAAATCAACAGTGTTTGTCTTGGTAACATTTATTATTAGAAATTAGCAAGTTCCTTTGTGGGACTGAATAAAGAAGGAAAACATCAATATTTGGGGCGAAGGAGAACAATGCAGTCAGGTAATTGGTGTGCATTACCAACAAAGAGGTTCTTGAAACACTGGACCAAGAGGAGGAAATAGACTGTCAGAAACATCTTGGACATTTTTTTTTTTAAATGCACGAGGAGTTGTGAAGCAATGAAAGGGCATTGAAAAGATTCACCCAAGGGACACAAGGCAAGGAAATACAGGAAAGTAATGCAAGAAAATACAAACGCAAGAACTTAGAAATATAAAAGCAGAACATTTTGGAAAACAAAAGTTGACAATAGTTTTAAATTAACTCCTTATTGTTTATGACTATTAATAAAAACAATTCTTGCCAGGCTGCTACCATGTTGCCATACCACGAGTTTCACATTTACATAGAGTTTCAGATGTACATTGATGAAAATATGGTGCCGTCTGACTACAGGATGCATTGATGCCAAGTACTGTGAACGAGCAGAAGGCAGTCTCACATGGCCTCAACTTTGTCTTCAAAAAAGCTACTAAGCTCTTCTCCAGGACTTACTTTGGATTTTCTTAGAATTAAGAGGCAGCCTGGCTCTTCTGCCCATTTTCATTATTTAAAATTAATGCTGCACAGTACACAGGCAAGCATGTGTGTTCAAAGCACTGCAGTCAACATCAGTGCAACTATAATGGAGGGATAGCCAACACTGGTAACTTGAATTTACCAGCTACATTTCAAACTCTATTAATAGCTGTCTGGTTCGCCTTTCTGTGGCACCAATAGGTTTTCAGAGATGTGCCCAAATTAAATCATCTATAAATGCTTACATTCCTTCCTCAGGAAAACAGAAGTAGTTCACCACTGTTCATCACCAAATCAAGGGACGACTCAAACAGAGAATTCCTTTATTGAACGCTACATCTACAAAAAAAAGTTCAATACCTCCACATCACAGTGTGCTGGTGAATCAATATGTTACACCCCAGAATGAGAGCTTCTGTCGGGGTACAATTAGATCAAAAGGAGTTATTTTAATCTTTGGAGGTGTGCAAATACTTTCTACTGTAACCTGGAATTTTATACCAGACCTTCCATGATGTTAATATCAATAAATTTAATTAGGGAAGTGTGATGGAGAAATCACACTCCGATATGTGACACAAGAATGTTAATATGACAGTTAGAAACAGATGTTTAAAAAAAATCACATACCAACATCCTGTAGTAAGCTAAGCACTTGGCTTTCTTTAAGTCCACAGCAATTTTCAGGCTTGTTTAATATCTTGAAACAAAGAACATAAATCAGCAAAGAACTGTCAGGGAAAACAAATTAAAAACAAAATGTTGAACATTTAACCTGCAGGAGTATGAAATAATGCAGTGTGAGCCAACTTCAAAATATATTGCTTAATAAAAATAATGTTAACCTAAACAAACGATTTTAGAAAATAAAGCTAATATATTAGGAAAGATAAATCAATAAACATAGGAGCAGTCAAAATATTTCATACCGGTGGTGTTTGAGGCGGGTAGAATAGTTCCGGGTGTGAGGTGTCGGTACATTATGGTCAGTGAGAAACTGGAGGGGCTGGAGGTGGTATTAGTAAATGTGTATGCGCCAAATTGGGATGATGTGGAGTTTATAAAGAGGATGCTGGGGAAGATACCGGACCTGGACTCACACAGGTTGGTCATGGGAGGGGACTTCAACACAGTTATTGACCCTGGCTTGGACGGGTCAAGCTCGAAAACGGGCAGGGTGTCAGCAATGGCAAAGGAACTAAAAAAAAAAAGGGGGGGGGCGGTGGTGGTGTGTGTGTGTGTGTGGATCCATGGAGATTTGGGCAGCCGAGGGTGAAGGAGTTCTCCTTCTACTCACACGTGCATAAAGTGTACTCCCGGATCGATTTATTCATTTTGAGCAGGGCCTTACTGGCAGGGGTGGTGAACACGGAGTACTCGGCGATCACAATCTCAGACCATGCTCCGCACTGGGTTGACCTTAAGGTTAGTAAAGACAGTAACCAGCGCCCGCACTGGAGGTTAGATGTGGGACTTGTGGCTGACGAAGGGGTGTGCGAGCGGCTGAGGAAATGTATTCAGAACTACCTGCAGGTCAAAGACACGGGGGAAATTTCAGCAGCGATGGTCTGGGAAGCGCTGAAGGCAGTGGTCAGAGGGGAGCTGATCTCAATACGGGCCCATAGGGAGAAGGTGGACAGGGCAGAGACAGACCGACTGGCTAAGGAGATACTACAGATCGATAGGAGGTGCGGGGAGACCCCAGAGGCAGGGCTTTTAAGGGAACGGCGGAGGCTATAGGCAGAGTTTGGCTTGTTAACCACAGGGAGGGCGGTGGAGCAGCTGAAAAAGGCAAGTGGGGCGATCTATGAGTATGGAGGGAAGGCCAACAGAATGCTTGCACAACAGCTTAGAAAGATGGAGGCAGCCAGGGAGATAGGGAAAGTAAATGACAGAGATGGGAACCTGGTTGGAGATTCAGCAGGGGTGAATGAGGCGTTTAGGGATTTCTACAGTAGGCTGTGTAGGTCGGAACCCCCTACAGGGCCGGAGGGGACGAGGCACTTCTTGGAGGGGCTGAATTTGCCAAAGGTGGACGGGGAGCTGGTAGAAGGGCTGGGAGCCCCGATCGGGTTGGAAGAGATAGTGGAGGGTCTGAAGGCCATGCAGGCGGGTAAAGCCCCGGGGCCGGATGGGTACCCAGTGGAGTTTTATAAAACGTTCTCTGGGATATTGGGGCCGGTGTTGATGAGGATGTTCAATGAGGCAAGGGAAAGAGGGGTGCTGCCCCCGACGATGTCACAGGCCAAGATTTTGCTGATTCTGAAGCGGGACAACAACCCGGAGCTGTGTTGGTCTTATAGGCCGATATCCCTGTTGAATGTGGACGCCAAACTGCTGGCAAAAATGTTGTCCTCCAGGATTGAGGATTGTGTTCCGGACATTATTGGGGAGGGCCAGACGGGGTTTGTGAAGGGTAGGCAGTTGGTGGCCAATGTAAGAAGGCTGTTAAATGTGATCATGATGTCCCCAGAAGGTAGGGAGGTGGAGGTAGTTATTGCAATGGATGCAGAAAAGGCTTTTGATCGGGTAGAATGGGATTATCTGTGAGAGGTACTGGGACAGTTCGGATTTGGGTGGGCTGGGGCTGCCAAATTTTAGTAACTATTACTGGGCGGCGAATATAGCCATGATCAGGAAGTGGGTGGTGGGGGAGGGGTCGGCATGGGAGCGTATGGAGGCGACTTCATGCAAGGGCAGTTGGTAACTGCACCTCTGCCGTTCCCGCCGGCACGGTACTCCACCAGCCCCGTGGTGATGGCGGCCCTGAGAGTCTGGGGGCAATGGTGGAGACATGTGGGAGCAGAGGGAGCATCGGTCTGGTCCCCAATCTGTAATAATCACCAGTTTGCCCCGGGAAGTATGGATGGCGGGTTCCGGATATGGCGGCGATATGGCAGTGATTGAGAGGATGGGGGATATGTTTATAGAGGGGAGCTTTCTGAGTATGAGGGTGCTGGAGGAGAAGTTTGGGTTGGCGAGGGGAAACAAATTCAGGTACCTGCAGGTGCAGGACTTCCTACGTAAACAGGTGTCAACCTTCCCGCTCCTACCGCTAAGGGGGATTCAGGACAGGGTAGTTTCCAGAGGGTGGATAGGAGAAGGAAGCGTCTCGGACATTTACAAGGAACTTATGGGGTCAGAGGAGACGCAGACCGAGGAGCTGAAGCGCAAGTGGGAGGAGGAGCTGGGATGTGAGATAGAGGATGGTCTATGGGCGGATGCGTTGAGTAGAGTCAACGCGTCCGCAACATGATACAATTTAAGGTAATTTACCGGGCTCACATGACAGTGGCCCGGATGAGCAGATTCTTTGGTGTGGAAGACAGGTGTGCAAAATGTGTGGGAGGGCCAGCGAACCATGTCCACATGTTCTGGGCATGTCCGAAGTTTAGGGGATTTTGGCAGGGGTTTGCAGATGTCATGTCCATGGTGTTAAAAACAAGGGTGGCACCGAGTCCAGAGGTGGCGATTTTTGGGGTGTTGGAAGACCCGGAAATCCAGGAGGAGAAAGAGACAGACGTTCTGGCCTTTGCTTCCCTGCTAGCCCAGAGACGGATACTATTGGCATGGAGGGACCCAAACCCCCGAAGTCGGAGATCTGGCTATCGGACATGGCTAGCTTTCTCTGTATGGAGAAAATTAAGTTCGCCTTGAGAGGGTCACTGTTAGGGTTCACCCGGAGGTGGCAACCATTCGTCGACTTCTTCTAAACGGTTTTTGCACTATGTTTATGGTTTCTTGTATCTTGTCTATTTTGTTGTTGTTTCTATACCAAAAATACCTCAATAAAATGTTTATTTTTTAAAAAATGTTTAAAATTATTTCATACCAAAAAGTACTGTGATACCGTGGCTGGAGTAGCTAACCCAAAAGGGGAAATATCAGGTGAGGCCTGCCTTTTTAAAACTACAGGTTAGTAGAGCAGGGCCAAAGGGAGTTGTAACTGGGCAAGAAACAAAATGTATTAGAAGGTGTGCAAAAGGCAGGATCACAAACAGCTGCCGCCCAGAAGCAAATAAAGAGAAACAAGAAAGAAAACAATCCAACAGAGAGGAAGGAAATAAAATGGAGACGATCTAAAATTGTCAAACTCAGTTTTGAGTCTAAAAGGCTGTTAACTGCCCAGTTGCACAACGAGATGCTGTCTTTGAGCTTACATTGAGCTTCATTGGAATACTCCACGAGGTCATGGTCAGGAAGGTCAGAATTCGAGTTAGGTGGAGAATTAAAATAAGAGACAACTGGAAATTCGGGGTGTCACATTTATAGACTGACAGAAGAGTTCCACAAAGCACTCGACCAGTGAAGAAATGAAGAAGAATGGTAGGTTTTAAGGTTAAGAACCAACATCAGATAATCACCAAGATAAATTTTCTTTTAAAAGACCCTGTTCAGCAACATGTAAATATGTATAACGATCCTTGTTTGTCTATTGTTTTTGTTCTCTTCTTCTTTGGCTTATCTCTCACTTGTAAGTTTTACATTTCTAACTTTTCTTTGCTTGCTTTGACCAACACCGTGCTTGGTGATGAAACTTGTAAATTTCAAAATACAAACTGGAATGTGCAACATAAAAATGTGAAAACCAATAAAAACATTTTTTTTTAAAACATGTCTGGGTTTTTTAATGCACAATATAAAACCATTAAACATTGGCAGTAACTCCATAAGCTCTGATTAAAGTTCAACATTCCACTCACTCAGATCCCACACAAACTTAATAAGCTACCTTCCGCAAGTCACCTCCCGTACAGTATTCCATCACAAGAAGAGGGACATCATTGAATGCAATATCCTGCATTTCTTCTGGAACTTCACATGCTGTTACAACATTTGGGTTGTTTAACCTTGTTTTGAAAAGGAGGGAAGAAACGTAGATAACTCTCATGTTAATACACCGAGCGTACAAGTGAAGGGAGACATCGATATCTAAACTTGAAAATACATTTAATAATCTAATCACATATCAACATACAAGGGCCTTTACTGGAAACTCTAATTTATCAAACTTGTGACTTGACAACAAGAGGAAAAATGGTAAATTAGTACCATCTTGTATCTATAAAAGAGACACCATATCTGCCACCCACTTTAATTTTTTTTTAAATCAACAAAATTCACAGCTTTTATGGAACATTCCTGCCTTAAGACCAGCAGAAACTTGGTGTACACCCGTGTATTTGACAATGGTCTGACTAGGTCAAGACATAGTATTTATTATCCATCACTTTCCAGAGGACCTTGTGTAGAGTGAGCATCACCCTGCCAAACAGGGCCCACACTTTTTTTTGGGGGGTGGGGGTGGGAGGGGGGGAGAGAGAGAGACCAGAGGAGAGCTAGAAGCACAAAGATTTCCCTGACTCTTCCTTGCAAATCTACCAATGGGCCAGTTTGTTAAATGAGAGAAGGTTTCCTAACAAGTTGTACAGGCGGAGGATAGCATAGGCCTGGATCATTGTGTCTGGACAGCTTGAGTTATTACACATTTAATCTTCTGTTTTACTTCTCCTTCATCCTGATGCAGACATCCCATATCAGTGTTCTATGACAGGTGCCGAGATGCACCACCAATGGAAAAGATGTCAATCGTCATTATAATAATGCAACCTCCCCGATCCTGCATACTCCAGCATGGTCAGAGTCCTAGCTCTTCCCACCAGTTAAACTAGAATTAAAGACCAATAAATCTTTAATACTCTATAGCAGCTCTCATGTGCCTTCCTTGGCTCAATGGTAACACTCAATTCTTGAGTCGGATGATTTCACCATCTAAGCTGACACTTTAGTGCCATATTAAAAGAATGTTGCACTGTTGGAGGTGCCGTGTCTTAGATAAGCCATTTAACCTGCCCTCACACATGAATGGCAAAGATCCTATGGCTCAGTTGGCTGAACCATAAGATATAGGAACAGGAGATGGTCATTCAGCCCTTGGAGCCTCCTGCAACATTCAATAAGATCATGGCTGATTGAACACTCACTAAGTCCACTTTCCTACCTTCTCTCCATAAACCTCAATGCCCCTCCTGATCAAAAATTTATTGATCTCAGCCTTTAAAACATTCAAGGATTCCGCATCCACAGCATCCTGGGGCAAAGAATTCCAAAGATTCACCACTCTTTGAGAGAAGAAATCTTTCCTCAAATCCATCATAAATGAACACCCTTTTATTCTGTGACTTTGCCCTCTGGTCCTACACTCCCAATGAGTGGAAATATCTTCCCAACATTTAATCTGTCTAATCCCCTAAGAATCTTGAATGTTTCAATCATATTACCTCTCATTCTTCTGAACTCCAAGGAGTACAGACCCAACCTGTTCAATCTTTCCTGATATGGTAGTCCCACCGTACCCGGGACCATCCTAGTAAACCTCCCCTGTACTGCCTCCAATGATAATATATCTTTCCTTAAAGGCACCAAAACTGTACACAGTATTCTAAATGTGGCCCCACTGGTACCTTGTACCGTTGCAGCAACATCTCTTTATACTCCAGCTCCCTTGAAATTAAAGCCAGCATTCCACCTGCCTTCCCCATTATCTTCTGCACAAGTATGCTTGCATTTTGGATCTCATGATCAAGAACCCCCAAATCCATTTCTGCTACATCTTTCTGCAGTCTCTCTCCATTTAAATAATAACATGTCTTCTCATTCTTGCTTCCAAAATGAACAATCTCACATTTTCCAACATGGAATTCCATTTGCCAATTTTCTGCCTACTCACTTAACCTGTCAATATCTCTCAGCAAACTACTTATATCCTCCTTACATTCCCTCCCAACTTTGAATCATTCGCAAATCTGGTCAGAGTACACACTGTTCCTTCCTCCAAATCATTAATATATCCCGTGAAGAGCACTGATCCCTATGGCACTCCACTGGTTATTGCCCTCCAACCTGGTTTCATAGAATTTACAGTGCAGAAGGAGGCCATTCGGCCCATCGAGTCTGCATCGGCCCTTGGAATTAGCACCCCACTTAAGACCACACTCGTAACCCAGTAACTCCACCTAACATTTTTGGACACTAAGGGCAATTAAGCATGGGCAATCCACCTAACCTACACATCTTTGGGCTGTGGGAGGAAACCGGAGCACCCGGAGGAAACCCACGCAGACACGGGGAGAACATGCAGACTCCGCACAGACAGTGACCCAAGCTGGGAATCGAACCTGGGACCCTGAAGCTGTGGAGCAACTGTGCTAACCACTGTGCTACCGTGCTGCCAGTTTGTGATGCAGAACAAGGCCAGCAGCGCAGGTTCAATTCCTGTAACAGCTGAGTGACTCATGACTTCTCAACCTTGCCCCTTGCCTGAGGTGTGATAATCTTCCCTTGCCTGGGGTGTGATAATCCTTCCAGTGATCCTCAGGTTAAATCACCACCAGGCAGCTCTCCCCCTCAAAGGGGAAAGCAGCCTATGGCCACCTGGGGCTATGGTGACTTTACCTTACTTATTATATAAGCTGTGTATTTTTCCTTCAAATACAAACAGCTTTTTGTCAGAAGAATTTTCCAAGGTGACCAACAATACCTAAACCATTTTGGAAAAATCTGAATACCTTGTTCATGAAATCTCTTTCAAATCTCTAAAGAACACTTACTTTTTCATAATTTGAATCTCATGGCACCATCTCTCTTTGTTTCTTGCACTCAACTCCAGGCGACAGGCTTTCACTGCAATCCTTTCTCCAATGTGCTAGAAGAGAGGTTTGGAATTGTAGGTTTACTTGGAAGTTTAAAAAAATTATTTATGTAACGTCATAACTGTTTGCAACAGAACTTAATATTTGTATTATGTAGTCTTATTCTTTTAATTCAGTCACTTCTGATGAAAGATCATTTGATTTGCAACATTGGTCCTGAAACCAGGAAGAAGGTAAGTTTGTAAGTGTGTAGAACTGCAGGGTTGGGTGGTCAGTGGGTTGGGGGGGGGGGGGGGGGGGGGGGGGGGGGGGGGGAGGAGAGAGAGAGAGAGAGAGATCAGTCGTATAGTTACCCAATTCTAACTTTTCCTGGGTAACTATCATTGCAAGACAATCGGAACGATCTGCAGTTTGCAATTCAATTATTCCAATTGCAGAGCAATTGCCCAACGGAAGTTTGAACTTCCCGGGCAATTGCCGTGAAATCCTTAGCTGGGGAATTTCCAAGGTGTGGAGGGTTCCCCCAGCCGTCTTTGGAGTACCATCCAGTTACGATGCCCTGGAGCCCGGATATTACAGGCCATTAACTCTGTTCCTCTAAATATGTTGCCAGACCTGGCGATTATTTCCATCATCTTCTCTTTTTATTTCAGTTAGTCTTTTGTTTATTTTTTAATCTGAATCCTTGATTCTTCTCCTGAAATTAGATAAACATCTGACTGACAATCTTTATAGCAGAGAGGACAAATAGGCACGTTAACAAAATGGAAAGTTTATTATTTAAAGAGGAAACTTTACAAGCTGAAATACAGCCAGGACATAACTCACTACTTCAAAGGGATAATTTATGATCTAGTCCAAATCTTCCTTAGCTCCCAACAATCACTAGGGTCAAACTTAAGCTATCTGACCATCTTACTGAAACACATGTTTACGGCAACATCTTCGTAAAAAAGCATGAAATGGGAGTCAGAATCTTGAAACATGCAACAACTTGAATTTATATAGTGCCTTTAAAAGTAGTAAAATATTCCTAGTCACTTCACTGGAGCAGTGGCCGCAGAAATGTATCATTCGATCAAATAAAGAGATATTATAACAGGGGACCAAAAGTTTGGTTCAAGGTAAGTTTTAAAGGGTATATTAGAAGGGAGGCAGAGAGGTTTAAGGAGGGAATTTCAAAGCTTAGGGGTCATGTCCCTTCCTTTATTCCTTTTAACTATTTTCTTTCTTCAGCATTCGCCTCTTTTCCATAAAACTGCATATTACAATCCAGGATAGTTGCATGTTGAGAAAGGAATAGGATAAATATAAATCTAGCCTCTAGTATGTACCAAACAAATTACCTAGAGAGAAATGTAATTTAATATTTAAAATGACAGAGAGAAGAAACTTATCAAGCCACCGATCTATATCATCGTCTTAGAGTCGATGATCATCAAACCGAAGTTTCCTAAATTATGCCTTAATTGGAATTTTTTTTTTTTTAACGTTTTCCAATATAGTTGCCATAGACCACAGATGTCTACACAGTATACATATAAATAATGCAGGTCAGACAGCTGGACTCAGTTATAGCATTACGGTCAGCATAACAAAGCTAAAAGAGCCCAATGTTCAAATGATTCAATGAATTCCTGACCTCAGGCACTTTATTGTTCCCATGGAAATCAAATTATCCCCAGGTCACCCTTTCTTAGCAGCTGTTCAGAATTTCTTTTTTAATTCGTTCAGGGGATATGGGTGTTGCTGGCTAGGCCAGCATTTGTTGCCAATCACCAACCCTAACCCTGTGATGTGCTGCCTTCTTGAACCACTGGAATCCATGTGTTGTAGGGACACCCAAAGTGCTGCTACGAAGGGAGTTCCAGGGCTCTGACCCAGCGACAGTGACTGCATGGTGGATGGGGCAAGCAAGCTATCCACCCACACAGTTGTCGTGTATGACTCAGGAAGATTTATATAGCAACTGCTTCCTGGGTATAACCACAGCATTATGTCCCAAATTCCAAGGCTTCCTGTTACGCAGATTACTAGTTAGAAGGTGATTGTGGGCGGCATGGTATCACAGTGGTTAGTACTGCTGCTTCACAGCGCCAGGGTCCCAGGTTCGATTCCCGGCTTGGGTCACTGTGCAGTCTGCACGTTCTCCCCGTGTCTGCGTGGGTTTCCTCCGGGTGCTCTGGTTTCCTCCCACAAGTCCCGAAAGACGCGCTGTTAGGTCATTTGGACATTCTGAATTCTTCCTCTGTGTACCCGAACAGGCGCCGGAATGTGGCGACTTGGGGTTTTTCACAGTAACTTCATTGCAGTGTTAATGTAAGCCTACTTTTGATAATAAAGATTATTATTATTAATCTCAGTTGATTTATATATTTCACAGAAGCCAAACATCCCAACCAGGGGATATTCAACTTACTCAAGTTATTGAATTATAAGCACAACTATAGCGGCTAAGGAGATATCGGGTCCTCTCCTCTTCTGCCCCCCGCGACACTGAGGAGCATCGATGAGCAGAGATCCTCAGTGCAGGAAGAGATCGGGACGCCATTTTCAAATGGCGATCTAAACTCCCGACCCCCACCTCGACCTCCTCTCTCCCTCTCTCCACCCCCCCTCCACCCCCCTCCACCCCCCCCCCCCCCCCCCGCCCCATCTCACCTACAAGGGGGTTCCTTGAGGCCCCATCCCCCCAACCCAACTCACACAGGCAGCCTACAGCTGGGCCCGATCCCCATCGAGGGCAAAATGCCTATCTAGCACCTGGGTACCACTGCCAGGGTGCCATACCAGCAATGCCAAGGTGTGCGGGTGGCACCAGTGCCCGGAGGCCTCCAATCACCTGGGAGATGCCCCCCAAGTGCTGTTCCGCCTGGTCCCCGTTTGTGGGGACCAGTGCTAAATGCTGCCCAACGGGGGTCTCCTCAGTGAGGCAGATAGATGCCAGGCGATCGATCAATCCAGCGTGGGTGGGACCCACGACATCTCTGGTTAGATCTCAAGAGGCCCAACGATAGTCGGGAATCCTCCAGAGTCATACACGATAGCAGGGCAGCACGGTAGCATAGTGGTTAGCACAGTTGTTTCACAGCTCCAGGGTCCCAGGTTTGATTCTCGGCTTGGGTTACTGTCTGTGCGGAGTCTGCACGGTCTCCCCGTGTCTATGTGGGTTTCCTCCGGGTGCTCCAGTTTCCTCCCACAGTCCAAAGACGTGCAGGTTAGGTGGATTGACCATGCTAAATTGCCCTTAGTGTCCAATAAGGTTGGGTAGGATTACTGGGTTACATGGATAGGTTGGAAGTGTGGGCTTAAGTGGGGTGCTCTTTCCAAGGGTTGGGGCAGACTTGATGGGCCGAATGGCCTCCTTCTGCACTGTAAATTCTATGATCTATGATCCTGGGAGGCCTTCGATTCCGGCAGGACGCAGCCGGTAAATTGCGCCCATCAGTAATCTTGCAATTTGCAGGTCCAAGGCATAGAAGGGTCAAGTAGAATATAAAGGCCACCAAAAATAAATCTTTTGTCACCAAGTTGTTTTAAAATTTAATCTAAAAAACAAACTCTGTAAGGGCAGCATGGTGGAGCAGTGGTCAGTACTGCTGCCTCTAGGCATCGAGGTCCCAGGTTTGATCCCAGCCCTGGGTCACAGTCCGTATGGAGTTTGCACATTTTCCCGTGTTTGCGTGGGTTTCACACCGTCAACCCAAAAGATGTGCAGCGTAGGTGGATTGGCCATGCTAAAAATTACCCTTAAATTGGAAAAAATGAATAGGGTACTCTCAATTTATTTTTTAAAACTCTGTAATTAACGAAAGCCAGATATCCCTGTGGTGTATAATATTTACCTTATTTTCATACATGTAGACATGTCCAAAGCCTCCTGTTCCTAGACGCTCCTTTAAATCCCAGGGCCCACATGTCTGAACCTGTTTAAAAGGTGGTTTCTCCATTCCTGATAGAAAATTATCACTGAAATAGTAAAAAATATTTAAAATTATTACAGTAACAAAATGCTGTAAAGCTTAACTACAAACAGAAATATGCAAAGAGCCTGGGGAGGGTGGAGGAGGACTTGGGCCAATGGGATAGTCTCCCCTTGTCGCTGGCAGGCCGGTTGCAGGCAGTAAAAATTAACATTCTGCCAAGGTTGTTGTTTCTGTTCCGGTTTCTGCTGGTCTTTTTCCCTAACTCATTCTTTCAAGGGGTGGACAGGCTGGTCTCGTCGTTTGTGTGGGCAGACAAGATAGCTAGGATAAAGAAGGCGGTGGGTTTAGCTCTTCCAAACTTGTTACACTATTATTGGGCAATGATAGCGGACAAGGTGTGGGGCTGGAGTAGAGAGATGGAGGCTTTGTGGGTTCGGATGGAGGCAGGTTCTTGTGAAGGGTCTGGGTTGTGGGCGCTGATAATGGCGCCACTACCCTTCAACCCGGGGAGTACTCGGGTAGTCCTGTGCGGTAGCCACGCTGAAGATTCAGAACAATTCCGACAGTAGTTCAAGATGAAAGCAGGGTCGAAGGTGATGCCAATAAGAGGGAATCATGGGTTTGAGCCATGGAGGATGGAAGCAAGGTTCTGGGGATGGGAGGAGAAACCGGTGAAAGCGATGAAGGGTCTGTTTTTGGAGGGCTGTTCTCAAGGTTGGAGGAGTTGGGGGTGAAGTATGGTCTCCAGCGGGAGGGGGGCGTTCAGGTATATGCAGATGCGGAATTTTGCGGTGGCACCATCCTCCTTGATGTTGGAGATGCAGTCGGTGGCAGGGCTGGAGAGTGGAGTCATTTTGGCCATATACGCTCGGATCACGGAGGAGGACAAGGAACCCATGGAAAAGGAGTACGGTCAAGTGGGAGGAAGAGTTAGGGAGGTGTTGGGAAGGGTTCACCCCTTGACTTTGTGCGCGAGGCTGGGGTTGATTCAATTAAAAGTGGTGTACATGGCACACTTAACGAAGGTGAAGATGAGACGGCTGTTTGAGGGGGTGGAGGATAGTTGCGAGTGGTGTGGGAGGGATTTAGCCAACCATGTCCATATGTTCTGGTCCTGCCCGAAGTTGGAAATTTGTGGGGTCGTTTTTCAGCACCATATCTGAGGTCCTGCATGTAGATTTGGAGCCGGGTCCCCTGGAGGCCATATTCAGGGTATCAGACCTGCCGGAGCTGCAGATGGGTGTGGGAGCAGTTGATTGCACAAAGGCAGGTTCTGTTGGGGTGGAGGTCAGCTCCCCCACCCCCCCGGCCTTGATATGGTTGGGGGAATGTAATGGAGTTCCTGTATTTGGAGAAGGTAAAATTTGCTCTAAGAGGGGCAGATGAGGGGTTCCACCCGAGGTGGGTTTATTTGCCTTACAGTTTGGGGTTCCGGTTGCCGTCAGGGGGTGGGATTGGGTTTGTGGGTTGTAAAATTGTTGAAAACTTGAATTAAAATATTTTGAAGAAGAAATATTGCAACGCACAGATAATTAGTCAGCATTTGAAAAAGAATGATCAGGTAAAGTATCAACTGTGTCCCTTCATTAGGGCTCCCTTTTCAGTACAGCAGTGTGCATCAAAGATATACTGGTCAGTGCGTGAATGGGAGTGTAAAATTAACTGATGAGTCAAAAGGATGTTAGGATTATGATTAAGTGCAAAATAATGATACTCAGCAAAGCAGTCACCCTGCTTGTCGCTTGTCTTCCCACTGTAGAGGATATTCTACTCTAAGCAACAAAACAGAGACAGCTTGCGTAAGTCACTCATGTGAAACAAGCATTTGGGCTACTGAGTAACAGTGGAAGAATAAGCATGGGTTCTAATTAAGTGTCTTTTCCAGAAAGACGAACCATTGAATGTGGTCTATCAATTATTCATTTTCAGCATTTTCTATGATGTATTTTTGAAATAAAAAACATCTCTTTGGATATACCCAAACCTGACCATATATGGAATAAAACAGCTCCTAAGTGTGTATATTTTTCAGATGGATATCAAAAAATGAAATATATATTCAGCCTCAGAATTTTGAACATTTAAATGTGTGCTTTAGTAGTAGTTAACATTGCAAATCCATTAATGACATCAGTTTTATTGTTACACCTTAATCTGTGTTAATTTCATAATGTATGAATTATCATCTTTAATAATTCTTCAACCTCCAAATATGTACCAAGTTTCTAAACCACAGTTTACAGCAATGAGGTCCATAGAACATATTAAAATCCACCATTCTCATCCAATTGATGACTTTATTGTGTATAAATAATATACGTATTTTGGGAAAGACATTAAACTGAGGCCCTTACTCAAATGCACATGAATATTGCATGACACTGTTTGAATAGAAAGCAGAGAATTTGCCTGGTGTCCTAGCCAATATTCCTCCTTCATTAAGAGAGCCCGTGACACCTTGGGTGAGCAAATTAGCTTTCACACGTCAAAGCAATCCACTGCATGCAAATAAAGGTCTTGAAATATCCTGAGGATTAAATATTTTGGTGGGATCTGCTGAAACTATAAAACCTCTGTATATAATATCATGCAGGAGTGTATGAACAGCACAGAACTTCAGCATAGTATGAATATGATCGATAGTACAATGGAATGGAAGTGATGTTCAAAAACACTAAGAACACTTCTAGTGCTGTTTATCAAAATTGTTTAATTTGTGCAACACAAGACAATTATTTTGAAGCAAGAGTAAAACATTGCACTAAGCAAGTTGCAGAGGTAAAATAATGGGAGACTCTTGAAACCGTGCTAGCTAGAAGAGCTATGGTCCCTGATGCATCACTATGTATCTGCTCCACTTGAAATCCACTTAATGAAACAGGTAAGATTACTGGTGTGTTGAATAATGCTGCCCCAATGTTTGTAGTCTATTTCACAAATATTGGTCCGCTCCGCTCAGTTACTGTACAGCATGAGGGACAGCCAGCAAACCTGTGTTACGTTGCCATTTCCACACTTCAATGAGTTCAATAACAAAGAAATTCTGCATGAGTAAGCCTGCAGCTTCATCCAGATAACTTGTTTCTGGAGTTAGAAAGGCCTGAGTGAGAATATTGCTTCTCTCCCAATACTAAAAAATTCCACACAAAATTTTAAAATGTCCCAAGAAGCCAATAGAACATCTTAAAAACATGCTTCATGAAGAGCTGGAGCTATAAATCACCAGAGATCAGATAACAGTAGGTGATTCAATAGCTGTATTGGTATTTTTAAAAAACGATTCAACATAACAATTTTCACATTAAAAATGGAAATGCTAAGCATATAGTACAAAGCTTCAAAGTGTGAATGACTCTCACCTCTTGGCTTTAGATTATCAACCTAATTCTAATGTTACACTATTACTTCCATACTAAAGTGTACTCAAAATTGCTTGATACTACTACAAGAGCAATGCTACAATTACATGAAGCCTCATCCATCACCACATATTATCTAATCATCAAATGAACAGCTATCATCAGATTTGTCAGAAAACAAAATTTACTAATTCACTTCTTTACAGCAGATACCAATGCCAAATCTGACAGATATAGGAGATATATTGATGGATTGTTTAATTTATTACAGCAGAAACAAAATTAGAAAAAGCAAAAGTTACAGGAGCTGAGAGGAAGGGGCAGGTGGGGAGTGTAAGGAAATGAAATCTCGAGGCCTGATAACAGTACATGACTCAATAACAAACAAAGAACAAAGAAACATTACAGTACAGGAACTGGCCCTTCGGCCCTCCAAATCTGCACCGGCCATGATGCCCGTCTGAACTAAAAACCCCTACCGTCCCAGGGATCATATCCCTCTATTCCTATCATATTCATGTATTTGTACGGGCAGCACGGTGGCACTGTGGTTAGCACGGCTGCCTCACGGCACCGAGGTCCCAGGTACGATCCTGGCTCTGGGTCACGTGTGGAGTTTGCACATTCTCCCCGTGTTTGCATAGGTTTCGCCCCCCACAACCCAAAGATGTGCAGGGTAGGTGGATTGGCCACGCTATATTGCCCCTTAATTACAAAAAATTAATTGGGTGTTCTAAATTTATAAAATTTATTTACATTTTTTTAAAAATATTCATGTATTTGTCAAGTCACCCCTTAAAAGTCCCCCGGCAGCGAGTTCCAGGCTCTCACCATCCTCTGTATAAAAAACTTGCCTTGTACTCTCCTTTAAGCCTTGCTCCTCGCACCTTAAACCTATGCCCCCTGATCCGGCTGATAACCTGGAATGTAAGGGGACTGAATGGGCCGGTTAAGCGGGCCCGCGTGTTCGCGCACCTGAAGGGGCTCAAGGCGGATGTGGTTATGCTCCAGGAGACACACCTGAAGGTGGCAGACCAGGTAAGACTGAGGAAAGGGTGGGTAGGTCAGGTGTTTCACTCGGGGCTAGATGCCAAAACTCGAGGGGTGGCGATCTTGGTGGGAAAGAAGGTGTCATTCGAGGCGTCGAGCATTGTGGCAGATAATGGCGGTAGGTACATAATGGTAAGTGGTAAGTTGCAGGGAGAGAGGGTGGTACTGGTCAATGTGTATGCTCCGAACTGGGACGATGCGGGTTTTATGCGGCGTATGTTGGGTCGGATCCCAGACTTGGAAGTGGGGGGCCTGATAATGGGGGGAGACTTTAACACGGTGTTGGATCCGGCACTGGATCGCTCCAGGTCTAGGACGGGTAGGAAGTCGGCGGCGGCTAGAGTGTTGAGGGGATTTATGGACCAAATGGGAGGGATGGACCCTTGGGTATTTGCAAGGCCGGGGGCTAGGGAATTTTCATTCTTCTCACATGTCCATAAGGCTTATTCTCAAATCGACTTTTTCATTTTGAGTAGGGCGCTGATAGCGAGAGTAGAGGATACCGAGTATTCGGCAATAGCCATTTCGGACTACGCCCCGCATTGGGTGGACTTGGAGATGGGGGAGGAGAGGGACCAGCGCCCGCTGTGGCGTTTGGAGGTGGGGCTGTTGGCAGACGAGGAGGTGAGCGAGCGGGTCCGAGGAAGTATAGAGAGGTACTTGGAGACCAACGACAACGGGGAGGTCAGAGTGGGGATGGTATGGGAGGCACTGAAGGCGGTGGTGCGGGGAGAGCTGATCTCCATTAGGGCCCACAAGGAGCGGAGGGAGCGGGGGGGAGAGGGAGAGGCTGGTGAGGGAGATGGTGAGGGTAGACAGGAGGTATGCGGAAGAGCCTGAGGAAGGATTGTTGAGGAAGAGGTGCAGCCTCCAGGCCGAATTCGACCTGGTGACCACCAGGAAGGCGGAGGTGCAGTGGAGGAAGGCCCAGGGGGCGGTCTACGAGTATGGGGAAAAGGCAAGCCGGATGCTGCCGGATCAGCTTCGGAAGCGGGACGCAGCTAGGGAGATTGGGGGAGTTAAGGACAGGGGAGGGAGCGTGGTGCGGAGTGGGGTTGGCATCAATGGGGTCTTCAGGGACTTCTACGAGGAATTGTACCGATCCGAGCCCCCACGGGAGGAGGGAGGGATGGGCCGTTTCCTGGACCAATTGAGGTTTCCAAAGGTGGAAGAGGGACTGGTGGCGGGACTGGGGGCCCCAATTGGGCTGGAGGAGCTGATCAAAGGGCTTGGAAGCATGCAGGCGGGGAAGGCACCGGGGCCGGACGGTTTCCCAGTCGAGTTCTATAATAAATATATGGACCTGTTGGGCCCGCTGTTAGTTAGGACCTTCAATGAGGCAAGGGAGGAGGGGGCTTTACCCCCGACGCTGTCCCGGGCATTGATCTCCTTTATCCTGAAGCGGGACAAGGATCCCCTGCAATGTGGGTCTTACAGACCGATTTCCTTGCTAAATGTAGATGCCAAGGTGCTGGCGAAGGTCTTAGCCACGAGATTGAGGAGTGTGTGCCGCAGATCATCCATGAAGGCCAGACGGGGTTTGTGAAGGGGAGACAGTTGAACGCGAATGTGCGGAGGCTTTTGAACGTTATCACGAAGCCGGCGAGGGAGGGGGAGGCGGAGATAGTGGTGGCGATGGACGCTGAGAAAGCCTTCGATAGGGTAGAGTGGGGGTACCTGTGGGAGGTGCTGAAGAGGTTCGGGTTTGGGGAGGGGTTTGTCAGGTGGGTTAGGCTGTTGTACGAGGTCCCGATGGCGAGTGTGGCCACAAATAGGACGAGGTCCGAGTATTTTCGGTTGCACCGAGGGACGAGACGGGGTGTCCCCTGTCCCCCCTGCTCTTCGCACTGGCGATTGAACCCCTGGCTATGGCACTGAGAGAGTCGAGGAACTGGAGGGGGTTGGTGCGGGGTGGGGAGGAGCATAGGGTGTCGCTTTATGCGGACGACCTGCTGCTGTATGTGGCGGACCCGGTGGGAGGAATGCCAGAGGTAATGAGGTTCCTTAGGGAATTCGGGGACTTTTCGGGGTACAAACTCAATATGGGGAAGAGCGAGCTGTTCGTAGTTCAGCTAGGGGACCAGGAGAGGGGCATTGGCGAGCTCCCACGAAAAAGGGCAGAGAGGAGCTTCAGATATTTGGGGGTCCAGGTGGCCAGGAGCTGGGGGGCCCGGCATAGGCTCAACTTTACAAGGCTGGTGGAGCAAATGGAGGAGGAGTTCAAGAGGTGGGACACGTTGCCGCTGTCCCTGGTGGGTAGGGGGCAGTCAATCAAAATGACGGTGCTCCCAAGGTTTTTGTTCCTGTTCCAGTGCCTCCCCATGTTTATCCCGAAGGCTTTTTTCAGGCGGATTAACAGGAGTATAATGGGGTTTGTGTCGGCGCAAGGGACTCCGAGGGTGAGAAGGGTGTTCCTGGAGCGGAGTAAAGATAGTGGGGGCTGGTGCTGCCCAACCTCTGTGGGTACTACGTGGCCGCCAATGCGACAACGGTGCGCAAGTGGGTGATGAAGGGGGAGGGGGCTGCATGGAAGAGGCTGGAGACGGCGTCCTGTGTGGGTACGGGTCTGGGGGCGCTGGCAACGGCGCCACTGCCACTCCCTCCAAGGAGGTATACCACGAGCCCGGTGGTGGTGGCGGCCCTCAAAATTTTGGGGCAGTGGAGGCGGTATAGGGGGAAGTTAGGGCCTCGGCGTGGACCCCATAACGGGGGAACCACCGGTTCGCCCCAGGAAGAACAGGTGGAGGGTTTTCGGGATGGCACAGGGCAGGGATATGAAAGTTTGGGGACCTGTTTGTGGACGGGAAGTTCGCGAGCTTGGGTGAGCTGGAGGAGAAGTACGGGCTCCCCCCGGGGAACACCTTCAGGTACTTACAGGTAAGGGCGTTTGCCAGACGGCAGGTGGTGGAATTCCCACGGCTACTGCCACTCACAGTACAGGACAGGGTGCTCTCGGGGGGGTGGGTCTCGGAAACTTACCAGGTGATGCAGGAGGTGGAGGAGGCCTCGGTGGTGGAGTTGAAAGGTAAGTGGGAGGAGGAGTTGGGAGAGGAGATCAAAGAGGGGACGTGGGCAGATGCCCTAGGGAGGGTGAACTCTTCCTCTTCATGCGCGAGGCTCAGCCTCATACAGTTTAAGGTGCTGCACAGGGCACACATAACCGGGACAAGGATGAGCCGGTTCTTTGGGGGTGAGGACAGGTGTGTTAGGTGCTCAGGGAGCCCAGCAAATCACACCCATATGTTCTGGGCATGCCCAGCGCTGGAGGAATTTTGGAAGGGCGTAGCGAGGACGGTGTCGAGGGTGGTAGGATCCAGGGTCAAACCGGGCTGGGGGCTCGCAATATTTGGGGTGGCAGAGGAGCCGGGAGTGCAGGAGGCGAAAAAGGACGGAATTCTGGCCTTTGCGTCCCTGGCAGCCCGGCGAAGGATTCTCCTTCAGTGGAAAGATACGAGGCCCCCAAGCGTGGAATCCTGGATCAGCGATATGGCAGGGTTCATTAAATTGGAGAGGGTGAAATTCGCCTTGAGAGGGTCGGTACAAGGGTTCTTTAGGCGGTGGCAACCGTTCTTAGACTTTCTGGCAGAACGATAGACATTGGTCAATGGCAGCAGCAGCTCGGCGGGGGGGGGGTTTACTTTATTTTGGTTTATGTTATTTACACTGGAAAGGTCTGAGGGGGTGTATACGCCTGTTGTCTTAAGTCGGGGTGTTCATGTTAATTTATTATTTAGGTACGGGGGGGGGGGGGAAGGGGTTTGGGGTGTTGCTTTTTTAGATTGTGTTTTGTACTGAACCCTGTTGGGTTCTTTTTTTTTCTCATTTTGTTATTGTTATTTTATGAAAACCTTTAATAAGAATTTTTTTTTTTTTAAACCTATGCCCCCCAGTAATTGACTCTTCCACCTTGGGAAAAAGCTTCTGACTATCAACTCTGTCCATGTCCCTCATAATCTTGGTAGTCATAATCAGGTCCCCCCTCAACATACGTTGTTCCAGTGAGAACAAACTAGGTTTCTCCAACCTCTCCTCATAGCCAATGCCCTTCATACCAGGCAACTTCCTGGTAAATCTTTTCTGTATCCTCTCCAAAGCCTCCACATCCTTCTGGTAGAGTGGCGACCAGAATTGAACACTACATTCCAAGTGCGGCCTAACCAAGGTTCTATAAAGCCGCAATATGATGTCATGGGAGTGTCCCTTTTAGAAATGTTTTGTATTATTAAATAGCTTCAGCGATGTCATTGTGTGGGTGGAGCTGGGCTGTGGATCTGGGTTTTTAAGTTTCGTATTTGAGCTGGGAATTGGCTGTGGCTCTGAGTTTTACCTTCATTTACACATTTGGAAGCTGGATTCAGTCAGAGAAGTCTGTCTTGTCTCTCTCTCTACGTTCAATTTAGAGGCTGTCTCCAGATCAATTGAAAACTGAAAAGTGATAATTGATTACTGGAAGGAATTCAAACCTACTGTTTTGATGAAAGGGTTTAATGGTTTATTGGATGTTGTTATTAAATTGAAACAGTTACGGGAAGTTATTATAGAGTGATGTAGCTGTGTGGGGTATCTATGTTTGTAGTTGATAAAAATGCCTCCTGTGTGTGTTTATAGAAATGTTAACTGAATTTGTAGAATAAACTTTGTTTTGATTAAAAGTGGTCAAGGCCTCCGTTGAATAACACCCGAAGAGTAGGCCCTTATGCTCCTCATAACCAAAATCTATAAACAGTTGTAGGTCAGGTGAACTCCATGATACACTTTGGAGTTTTCTAAATCCTGGCCCATAACAATGACTTGCCAATTTTTCAACTCAATGCCCCAGCCAATGAAGGCAAGCAGCCATATGCCTTCTTGACTACCTTCTCCATGTGCGTTGCCACTTTCAGTGACCTGTGGACCTGTACACCCAGATCCCTCTGCCTAGCAATACTTTTAAGGGTTCTGCCAACTACTGTATAATTACCCATCTGCATTGGACCTTCCAACATGCATTATCTCACATTTGTCCGAATTAAACTCCATCTGCCATGTCTCTGCCCAAGTCTTGGTGCTCTTATTAGCCTTAGTTTTATTAGCTCTAATTCTGTCACCTTTGCTCACGAGTCGCCAGGTATCTTTCTGATACCGCCTCGTGGTTCAAGCTCAAGTAATGATTAATAGTACAGCACACCGCTTAGTAAATGTTAAATCAACGATCATTTATTCTATACAGCAATAAATACTTATACAATAATCCTACTTCTAGACTATTACCTACCACTAAAGGCCAATACTTAACTTTGGTGATGGCCCACCAGGTCAGGGAAACGAATGGCTTATCGAATTGGGTCTGGCCTGCTGGATTCAAAAAGGCTGGTACGGGTCGATAGACTGGAACACCTATCTGGCAGCGAACGCTGGAGTAAGACTTACTTGTTCTTTTGTCGAAGGGTCTCGAAGGTTGCGAGTAGGAGAAGAAGGGTCGATCTGAACTTGGTCCCTATCTTTATAGTTCCATGGGGCTTCCCGCCTCTCGGGGCGGACCTTGACCCTGGTCCCAAGTGATTGGACTTGGTCCCAATCACTGGGTTCGATATGCTCCAATAATGGGGCGATCCCTTGATCGGGGGGTGGTCGTTCACCTTTCTTTGTCTCGGCCACTGCTGGCGCCGAGAGGTCTGGATCGGCTTTCAATTGCTAATTTGTAGGATTGTTCCCGGGGATAGCCGATTAAACTGCAGATGGCTGGGTTGATGTGCTGCTAATGGTTGCAGGTATCGGTCTGGGCCGACTTCCCCAGAGCCGAATACACTGTTCTGTCTGCAGCTGTCCGTTTGAGTCCTGTTGGCTGATTTTCCCATCAGCCTTTTCAGTTCGCCATTTTACATCGGGGTTTGGCCAAATTAATCGGGAATCAGCCATTTTAGGTGGCTACAGTCTCCAACCAACCTATATCTTGCTGTACCCTCTGACGGTTCTCATCGCCATCCACAATTCCACCAACCTTTGAGTTGTCCGCAAACTTACTAATCAAACCAATTACATTTTCCTCCAAATCATTTATATCTATTACAAACAGCAAAGGTCCCAGGACTGATCCCTGAGGAACATCACGAGTCACAGTCCTTCATTCAGAAACGCACCCTTCCACTGCTACCCTCTGTCTTCTATGACCGAGCCAGTTCTGTATCCATCTTGCCAGCTCACCTCTGATCCCGTGCAACTTCATCTTCCCGTGTGCCATAACCTTGTCAATGGCCTTACTGAAGTCCATGTAAACAACAACCGCTTCCCTAACCTCATCACTTCGTCACTTCCTCGAAAAACTTGATCAAGTTACTGAGGCACGACCTCCCCTTCACAAAACATTGTTACCTCTCACTAATACGTCCACTTATTTCCAAGTGGGAGTAAATCATGGCTCAAAGAATCCTCTCCAATAATTTCCCTACCGCTGACGTAAGGCTCACCAGCCTGTAATTACCTGGATTATCCTTGTTACCCTTCTTAAACAAAGGAACAACATTGGCTATTCTCCAATCCTCTGGGACCTCCTCTGTAGCCAGTGAGGATACAAAGATTTCTCTCAAGGCCGCAGCAATTTCCTCCCTTACCTCTCTCAGTATTCTGGGGTATATCCCATCAGGCCCTGGGGACTCAGATACCTTAATGTTTTTCAAGATCCCCAATACCTCCTCCTTTTTGATCTCAACATGACCCAAACTATCTACATACCCTTCCCCAGACTCATCATCTACCAAGTCCTTCCCTTTGGTTGAATACTGATGCAAAGTACTCATTTAATAGCTCGCCCATTTCCTCTGGCTGCCAAAATCTGCCTAGATCGCTGTTCCTCGGTCACCTGCTGGCTGTTGGGAGGCCTATAGTAAACCTCCAACATTGTGACTACACCCTTCTTATTCCTGAGCTCTACCCACATTGCCTCGCTGTACGAGTCCTCCGAGTTGTCTTCCCGCAGTACAGCTGTGATATTCTTCTAAAGTATGGTGCAAGTCCCCCACCCCTTTTATATCCCCCTCTATCCCGCCTGAAACATCTGTATCCTGGAACTTTAAGTTGCCAATCCTGTCCTTCCCTTAACCAATTCTGTAATGGCAACAACATCATAGTTCCAAGTACTAATCCAAGCTCTAAGTCAATCTTCCTTCCCGGTTACACTTCTCACATTGAAACAAATGCACTTCAGTCCTTGAGACCCTCTTTGATCAGCAACCAGCCTGCACTTCCTTGGAGTCTTACTGGCCCTACTCTCTAGTTCCCCTTCAGTTAATTCACCTCTGCTTTGGTTCCTACCTCTCTGCCAAACTAGTTTAAATCCTCCTGTGTTGCACTAGCAAACCTCCCGGCCAGAATATTTATGCCCCTCTTGTTTAGATGCAACCCGTCCTTCTTGTACAGATCCCACCTGCCCTGGAAGAGGTCCCAATGGTCTAGATATTTGAAATCCTCCCTCCTATCCCAGCTGTTTAGCCACGTGTTGAGCTGTACTATCTTCCTATTTCGGGCTGCACTGGCACGTTACATTGGGAGCAATCCTGAGATTACAACCCTCGAGGTTCTGCTTTTTAACTTTCTAGTGATTCAAAACAACAAATTCTTAATTTCACACTGAAGTGGTAAGCAAACAGATCAATCCTGCATCACAGGAGTGCAACTCTACTTTGCAAATAGTGGAACAACACTTAACTGAAACCCACACTAAAGTAGTGATTTTTCAAAAATTATGAAATCACTCCATTTTCCAATTTCCGAGTACTTTATCAAAGTTATTGACCTACTGTGAAAATGATGGTTTTTAATCAAAGGCTCATTTCAGCCATTTGAAAGGAGACAAACTCTTACTCCTATTTTCTTTCCTCATGAAGCTGTTGGGAAGTTTGCAAAAAAAATCTCTCCACTGTATCAGACACCAATTTCTACGAGGTTTCTCATCATACCATCTCCAGCATAACCACCTATCAGTGACTGTAATTAATCTTGAAGGAGAGGATAGATGAAGGGAGACAGAGCTATCAGGTGGAAATAGGAATACCAAAGAAAAACTTTAAATCAGTTCCATTATAGAATCACATGATTGAAGATTGAGGAATGTGTCTAAATGGTTAACTATCGCAGGATGAAGTTTGCGAAAGGGAGGAAAAGACGAGCGGAGCGAAAGCGGAAAACGCCCGCCTCCCGCTCCTGCACCCCCAGCCCCGCTCCTGCACCCCCAGCCCCCCCCCCCCCCCCCGCTCCCGCAGCCAGCCAGCCAGCCACACACACACACACACACACACACACACACACACACACACCCCCGGAGGCAGTGATGTCGGTCGCCGCCAATCTGAGCGCCTCCAGGAAGATGGTGCAGCAACTTCGCTGCGAGCTGGACATCAAGAGGCTGAAGGTGTCTCAAGCTGCAACAGATTTGAAGCAGTTTTGCCTGCAGAACGCTCAGCATGATCCTTTGCTGACGGGAATACATCCGAATACTAACCCTTTCAGGCCAGCTAAACCCTGTTTGCTATTGTAGCTGAAATGAGATTCTGTTTTCTTTTGGTTTCTGGGTCGTCAGTGGGGAATTCATCCCGGTACATATTCTGAAAACAATGAAGATGTTTACACTAATCCTGATTCTCGATGGCCTTCGGACCAACGGACAAGCCCTGTTGGATCTGTTTTTAAAAGCCTTTTAAAATCTGTGCCAACTTTCCTTACTCTCACCTTGTAAATTGCCTGTTCTTTGATACTGATGTACACCTACCTCATTGAAGCAATGAGGTGTTGTATGTACAACTTTAGTTGCAGCTTGTGCACAACCCTGTTTCTAGAAAGATTTGCACACTGGTAGAGAAAATTTTCAATAAAGATCTGAAGTTAAAAAAAAACATCACTGGATGAGGTTTTTGCCAGACACAAATCCGATGAGTCACAGACAAAGTTTGAAAAATCCCCTTTCCCCTCACAATATTTTCATTGTTTCTTACGCTGATCTATGACTCAAATAATATTGTGATGTAGTATCCTTAACAAAACAATTACATTGATTTCAATTTTCATCCATGGAAAATCAACCAAAAGTTTAAATCCAACTTCAGTATATCAAGTACACACCAATGTGTTTTACCACAACATAAAATGTCATTTTAAAGAGGAATATCATCGGCACCTTTAGAGCATGGAATAACTCAGCTATGGATGACAATTCATAAAGGATGCATCCAATATGCCTTGCAGCAAAGTTTGAATTCCTTTCATTTACATCATGGATACGTGTTCCTTTCATCAGGAAAATACAAAATGGTATGTCTCTTAAAAGCAGCATACTGCAGTTGATCAATCTGGTTTGTTTCACATTGAACATGTGGCGACTAGGGGCTTTTCACAGTAACTTCATTGAAGCCTACTGTCATGATATTCAAACACACACATCATGATGGACACACTAACAGGCAAATCAGAGTACACAACACCACAACCAATCACAGACAAGAACACCAACCACATAAAAAGCACGAGCACGACACCTGGAGGTCAGTAGGTCTGGGGAGAAGGAAGCATGAAAGAGCTGTTGAAACACCACAAGCAGGGAGCCCCCCACGTGCAGAGTGCAAAGACCAAGTTGTAAATAGTGAGTTTAAATAAACAAGCGTTGTACCATATGCAACTGTGTTGGCTCTTCTGTGTGTTAGAACACCCAACACCACATGGTACAGGAGTGGATCGATACCTGCCTACCAACCTGCCATTCTGGACATGGACCACACCGGCAAACCGCAGCCGATGCAAGTCACGGGGAACCTAGGCACCAACTGGAAGCTCTACAGGCAGCGATTTGACCTGTACATCCGTGCCACCGAAAAACAGAATGTCTCGGATGATTCGAAGATTGCAATGCTCCTCTTCTACGCAGGCCCCCACCCAAATGATGTCTTTAATTCACTGGTGTTCGAGGAAGGCGAAAACCAGGCCAAATATGACACGGTCATCCTCAAAATGGACCAGCACTTTCAAACTGAAGTAAACGAAACTTTCGAAAGATACATCTTTCAGCAACGCCTGCAAGGTAAGGAGGAGCTTTTTCAACCCTTTTTGACGCACCTCCGGATTCTGGCGCAGTCCTGCGGTTACGGCACCACCACAGAGTCCATGATCAGGGACCAGATTGTTTTTGGCGTTGCCTCCAGTGGCCTACGCCAGCAGCTTCTTAAAATAAAGAGCCTCACCTTAGCGTCTGCTGTGGAAGCCTGTGTCCTCCATGAGAATGCTGCCTGCCGTTTTGCCCGATTTCAGGCGTCCGAGTTGGCACGGAGGGGGTCCCCAGCCGTCGAATCGGCAAGCCAGGCCGCCCACGACGTTGAACGCATCCAGGCCGTCGATTTCTTCCCGCCCCACGGCCCGGACGACAGCGGCCGCTTCCCGCGCTTTTCGCGGTCTCCCGCGCAGGTGCGCGCCAAGAATAACGGCCACAACGAGGGACGCACTGCGCAGGCGCGCCCACCGCAAGATCGCACTGCGCATGCGCAGTGGCGCAACGAACGCCGTGACGTCATGACGTGCAGCAAGTGTGGAGGTCTACACTTAAAAGGGCAATGTCCTGCAAAATACCAACAGTGCAACAGATGTGCCATGATAGGCCACTACGCAGCCCGCTGTCGTGCGGCTCAACCCATGGATCCGGCGCATCCTCGACAACCTCGCACACGAGTCAGGACCGTCCAGCCCACGCATCAAGACTTCCAGTTAAGTGATGCAGATGACCAGGATGACTTCAGAGTTGCCGTCATTGATGTCAACAAGGTCAATGCCATCAATCCAGACGATGAGTGGTGTGCCACCCTGACGGTCAACCGATCGCGCGTCGCCTTCCGTCTGGACACCGGCGCATCCGCCAACCTGATTGCTTACTCTGCAGTCCAGGCCATGAAGGTCAAACCACTCATCACACCATCCCGGCTTAAGATGGTTGACTATAACGGGAACGTTATCCCGTCCGTAGGATCTTGCCAGCTACAGGTGACTCACAAGAGGTACACGGCCACACTCCCCTTCGAAGTTGTGGGCTCATCAAAGGACTCGTTACTGGGCGCACAAGCGTGTAAGGTCCTTCACCTGGTACAGCGCATCATGTCTCTCTCTCCAGATGAGATATCCGACTTCCCGGATGCTGAGTTCCACGCGAATCTCCATTCCCTCCTCGCTCACAACCAGGAGGTTTTTGAAGGCATGGGGACATTGCCACACACGTACAAGATTCGACTCAGACCGGACGCCATCCCTGTCGTTCACGCACCTCGCAGGGTTCCTGCGCCTCTCAAAGACCGCCTCAAGGCACAACTGCAGATTCTTCAGGACCAAGGGGTCCTATCCAAGGTCACGGAGCCCACGCCATGGGTCAGCTCCATGGTCTGTGTAAAGAAGCCCTCTGGCGAGCTCCGTATATGTATAGATCCAAAAGATCTGAACAACAACATCATGCGGGAACACTATCCCATCCCGAAACGAGAAGACCTCACCAGCGAGATGGCGCGAGCCAACATATTCACTAAATTGGATGCGTCCAAAGGATTCTGGCAGATCCAACTGGACCCGGCCAGCCGAAGACTATGCACATTCAACACCCCTTTTGGCAGATTCTGCTACAACCGGATGCCATTCGGCATCATTTCGGCATCTGAAGTATTCCACCGCATTATGGAGCAGATGATGGAAGGCATCGAAGGGGTACGTGTATATGTGGACGATATCATCATTTGGTCCACCACTCCGCAGGAACACATGCATCGTCTTCGACGTGTCTTCACCCGCATACGGCAAAATGGCCTGCGTCTCAACCGTGCGAAGTGTGCTTTCGGCCAGACGGAGCTGAAATTCCTCGGGGACCACATCTCAAGGTCCGGGGTCCGTCCCGATGCAGACAAGGTTAGCGCCATCACAGCCATGCCACGACCGGCTGACAAGAAGGCTGTCTTAAGATTCCTGGGCATGGTCAACTTCCTTGGGAAGTTCATTCCCAACCTGGCTTCTCATACAACAAACATGCGCCATCTCGTAAAAAAATCGACGGAATTCAACTGGCACCAGTCGCATCAGCAGGAATGGGAGGAGCTCAAGCACAAACTGGTCACGGCACCAGTGCTGGCCTTCTTTGACGCGACTCGCCCTACAAAGATCTCAACAGACGCCAGCCAATCTGGTATTGGAGCGGTACTCCTGCAAAAAGACAGCACGTCATCATGGGCCCCGGTTGCGTATGCCTCACGAGCCATGACCCCTACCGAACAGCGCTACGCGCAAATCGAAAAAGAATGCCTGGGCTTGTTAACTGGACTGGACAAGTTCCACGACTATGTGTATGGCCTGCCACGATTCACGGTCGAAACTGACCACCGCCCCCTGGTCAACATCATTAACAAAGACCTGAACGACATGACTCCTCGCCTCCAGCGCATCTTACTCAAACTCAGGAGGTACGATTTTGAACTGATCTACACTCCGGGGAAGGAACTCATAGTGGCGGACACTCTTTCCCGAGCAGTGAGCACACCACCAGATGCGGAGGGGTTCGTGCGTCAAATTGAGGCACACGTGACTCTGACAGCAGCAAATATGCCAGCTGATGATCCTTGTCTGGCCCACATACGCGCAGAGACGGCGACTGACCCTCTGCTGCAGCGAGTGATGCGCCACATGACGGAAGGGTGGCTAAAAGGGCAGTGCCCCCAGTTTTATAATGTGCGAGATGATCTCACCAATATAGACGGGGTCCTTATGAAATCGCATAGGATCGTCATTCCACACAGTGTGCGCCAGATGATTCTTCGTCAACTACACGAAGGCCACTTGGGTGTCGAAAAATGCAGACGAAGGGCCCGGGCGGCGGTATATTGGCCGGGTATTAATGAAGACATAGCCAACATGGTGCTCAACTGCACAACCTGTCAGAGGTTTCAGCCGGCGCAACCTCCGGAAACACTTCTACCACACGAGATGGTGACGTCCCCCTGGGCGAAGGTGGGTGTTGACCTATTTCACGCGCTCGGCAGAGATTACATTGTTATTATAGACTACTTCTCAAACTACCCGGAAGTCATGCCTCTCCATGATCTGACGTCGTCCGCAGTCATTGGGGCCTGCAAGGAAACGTTTGCTCGCCATGGCATTCCAAGGACTGTCATGTCAGACAATGGACCTTGTTTTGCCAGCCGTGAATGGTCGTCCTTTGCCGCAGCATATGGTTTCACTCATGTGACATCCAGCCCTCTGCATCCACAATCGAACGGGAAGGCTGAAAAGGGTGTCCACATCGCAAAGCGGCTCCTGTGCAAGGCGGCTGATGCCGGATCGGACTTTAACCTTGCCTTGCTGGCCTATCGATCGGCCCCGTTATCCACGGGCCTCTCGCCAGCGCAGCTACTAATGGGTCGCTCCCTCAGGACGACGGTACCTTCCGTCCTGGCACCGACAACAGACCATGAGGCGGTTCTTCGGGACATGCAACTGCAGCGTGATCGCCAGAAAGGTCGGTACGACACACGAGCGACGGACCTGCCCCCCCTGTCCTCCGGAGACAAAGTACGCGTCCATCAACCGTATGGTGGCTGGTCAGCACCGGCCGAAGTCCTCCGACAAGTGGCTCCCCGCTCGTTCCTGGTTCGCATGCCGGATGGTTCCGTGCGTCGCCGCAATCGGCGCGCCCTTCGCCGACTTCCACGTTCACAGCCACACAACACGCCAGATCCTCAACAGGCTTCCGAGGATGACTTTGTGGAGCTGCCGCACATCACGCCCTTTCCATCGCCACCCATGGCCATGCCTGCACAGCAGCCGGTGGTTCTTGATCCACCCTTAAGGCGGTCAACCCGAATTCGTCGCAAACCCATTAGAATGGACTTATAATACAGTTCATATGTTTAATAAGTTGGACAATTTTACATGATAACCTGTTGTTGTTTATCGTTCCAGATGTCGTCTGACTGGACAACTGTTCAAAATTTTTTTTCTTCTTCTCTCGTTCGCATTTCTGTTATGTTATGGTACAACTGGATTCATGTGACGCACTCGACATCGCCCCATGTACATAGTTCCGTCATAGACACATGCTGCACACGACACACACACACTCTTAGATGCACTCACGTCACGATCATATTTATTACCACGTAGGCACATATCTTTGTAAAAAGGGGGGATGTCATGATATTCAAACACACACATCATGATGGACACACTAACAGGCAAATCAGAGTACACAACACCACAACCAATCACAGACAAGAACACCAACCACATAAAAAGCACGAGCACGACACCTGGAGGTCAGTAGGTCTGGGGAGAAGGAAGCATGAAAGAGCTGTTGAAACACCACAAGCAGGGAGCCCCCCACGTGCAGAGTGCAAAGACCAAGTTGTAAATAGTGAGTTTAAATAAACAAGCGTTGTACCATATGCAACTGTGTTGGCTCTTCTGTGTGTTAGAACACCCAACACCACACCTACTTGTGGCAATAAGTGGTTATTATTATTATTATTATTATTTAAAAGTAGTGTGCATATCTCCCTCCATACAACATGGAGATTCACCAAGAAACTTTAGAGCAATTGCTCTAAATGGACATATACTAAGCATTTCTGAGTTTGCTTGGGATCCCCACGTCAGAGTTAATGAAAGTTTGAATCAGAAGTGCATTGAAATACACAACACATTTGAATGTATTCAGCTGCAACAACACTGGGACAGAGCAAGTTTATCCAAATCACACTCCTATCAGTGGACTCTGTCAATTTGCAGGGTGCACTGCAGACACTTGTCAAGGGTAGCTCAACTGCATATCTCCCTGCAAGCGACCTATACATAAAGAAGGATAATGATGTGCAAAGAAAATGGCAGATGAATTTGTAATGCAAAACAGTCCAAGAAGAAACTGCAAATGTAAGTAGGTATGGATTATCATGTGAAACTATGAGAAACAAAGAACTGCAGAAAGGTACTGATCTTTGCCCTATGTATTTGTTTTAAGAAAATATATTCCTTAATTATCTGCTATGAGGTAAAATACTGACAACCTCCCCATAACCCTTGATCCCCTCAAACAAAGGAATCCAGGTTTATGGGGAGAAGGCAGGAGAATGGGGATGAGAAAATGTCAGCCATGATTGAATGGCGGAGCAGACTCAATGGGCCGAGTGGCCTAATTCTGCTTATGGTCTAACCTTCGCATTTCCAAAATATTTTACAAAGAACAAAGAAGAAAAGTTCAGCACAGGAACAGGCCCTTTGGCCCTCCAAGCCCGTGCCGACCATGCTGCCCGTCTAAACTAAAATCTTCTACACTTCCTGGGTCCATATCCCTCTATTCCCATCCTATTCATGTATTTGTCAAGATGCCCCTGAAATGTCACTATCGTCCCTGCTTCCACCACCTCCTCCGGCAGCGAGTTCCAGGCACCCACTACCCTGTGTAAAATACTTGCCTCGTACATCTCCTCTAAACCTTGCCCCTCGCACCTTAAACCTATGCCTAGTAATTGACCCCTCTACCCTAGGGAAACGCCTCTGACTATCCACTCTGTCTATGCCCCTCATAATTTTGTAGAACCTCTATCAGGTCGTCCCTCAACCTCTGTCGTTCCAGTGAGAACAAACAGAGTTTATTCAACCGCTCCTCAGAGCTAATGCCCTCCATACCAGGCAATATCCTGGTAAATTTCTTCTGCAGACTTTTTGTAGGCTTTAAAGACAACACCTCAAATCTCAACATGTGACAACCATATTTCTGTGCAAAAATCACAAAAAAACACTTTATAAAAGTGAGAATCTATTTCACAACCCAGATTTACAGAACACAAAATTTTGCAAGATTGAGGGCAATTCATCATCTACAAGGTCAGGGACTTTTGTGCTATTTAAGGTGTAGATGAGCTTAAAGATGTAATGCGGTACAACAGGTGGTCAACAGAAATGTAATGCAAAACGTGACATGCTAGCTTACCACTACACCAGATATAGTAGCAATATGAGGAAATATTTGCCAACTGTATGCTGCACAGTTCCTGTGACCATTCTGCGTCAGGATATTTAGTCACACTTTACATATCACCATTTAAGGTTTTTTCATTCATACTGACTGGCTCAAAGTGAAGAAGCAGCAGTTGAGAACCGAAGAGTTAGATAGCTTAGTAAACAGCTGGGACATGGCCATTCTGAAGGCAACCTACCTCAAGTCACCAGTCAGGAAAACATAAGAAAAAAAACTGAATTACAGAAATTATTTTGAAAACAAACATTCTTCCTCAGCATCTGAATTTCCTAAAATACATTTAAACAAAGCCATTAAAAAATAGATAATCTGCAATACCTGGTTAAATTTACCAACCAATTTGTTTTAGCGACCTTTAACACCTTTCTTGGAAATATTTATCACAGAGCCTTAGTCTGTTTCAAAACATGAACTTCAGCTTGAAATATCTTTCCTGGTGAAGTTGCAGAGCAACATCTTTATGCCGTTAGCATAGAAAAACATCCCACTGCATTTCACAAAAGTTTGCTGAACAAACTCAAGAAGGGGATAGGAGGCGGAGGAATCAAAACTTGGATGAATATTTTTAAGGAGGTTCTTTACTTTTTAAAAATAAATTTAGAGTACCCAATTCATTTTTCCAATGAAAGGGGCAATTTAGCGTGGCCAATCCACCTACCCTGCACATCTTTGGGTTGTGGGGCGAAACCTACGCAAACACAGGGAGGATGCGCAAACTCCACACGGATTGTGACCCAGAGCCGGGATCGAACCTGGGACCTCGGCGCCGTGAGGCAGCAATGCTAACCCACTGCGCCACCGTGCTGCCTGTTTTAAGGAGGTTCTTAATGGCAGTGAGAAAGGTGGAGACATCACAGAATTTATGGAATTCCAGAGAAAGGACCCAAATGGATTATGGCACATCCGTCAAAAGAGGAATAACAAGAAGCCAGGGTCAGCATAAAGAGACAAGTTGGTGAAGCTGAACCCCCAGTCACAGAGCTTTTCTTTAGCAAGAGAGTTTATTGAATTATTCAGTCTCAATATTTCTTCTCCCATACAATCCAGTGTCCCAGCTGTCCCCTAGTTCTATTCGCTTTTGAAATAAACTAAATAATCAATAAAATAAAATAAAACGGAGTTGACAGCCCCCAGTGGGTATTACGATCGCGGTTGGTGTTACAACTGAACAGGAAGATCCCAGAATGGAATGTCAGCTCAAAAGATCGTAACCTTTGCTTTTTTTTTTTGAAAACATGAAGGAAGAGAATCCCAGGACCACTAATTAGTTTTAACATCAAGAAAAAAAAATATTAAACATGAAAAATTGGATGATACAATACTCCTTTACTCCCCCCTTAGCTTAACAATTACACACAGATTTTAAGATTAACGCAGATTACAAAGCACATCTTAATCTACAATGGTCTCATTAACACAAATTCCCTTTTAAGCATACAAGATGACTGCAGTAAGACACTGTCCTCTCTGGACGAAAGTGAATGTCAGTGGATTTCTCCTCAAAATTCCCCCAGATGATTCTTATACTGTTGTTAAAGCCTATCCTGTTGATTACCTTATTTCCCATTTCTTTCACTTTGCCTTTATCATTTTCCTCCATGGTTGTTTAATGGACAGATACCTCCAAGGTGAGCAGAAGAAGTGAGGAACTCAAAAGCTGCAAAAAAGTACACTGTGCTAGCTTTTGAACAGCATGACTCAGACTTTTTGGCACCCAAGAGATTGGAGAGATTCAGTTTTATTGGCTGGCTGGTGACCATAGGCCATATTCAGCCCAGCAACAGATAGTGATTGGGTCCTACCCAAGTGGGATGGTTTTCAGAGAACGTATCAGTTGGATCCTGGATGCTGAGAACAGCTGAGAGAGTCTATCTCTCTCTCTCTCCAGAAATACTGTCTATCTGCTGTTTTTTGAACCTGCAGAGAAGTTCTTGACCTGGATGAATCTATAGTGAAAACCATTAGACTGAAAATAAAAACCTCCAACTGCAGGCCTAGAATAAGGAAAAGTGTGCTGGAAGATGTTCATCTTAAACAAAAATTCTTATCCTTTTACTTACATCATTATTTTATAACACTCTTTTCCCCTCTGTGTTTGTCTGTCTTGTGTGTGTATAGAGTCTAGGGCGAGTTAAAGAGGTGGGGGGAAGGAATTAAATAATAGTTAACCAGTTGTATTTGTTTAATTATAGTTATTGTTATTGTAAACCAGGGGCTGGTTTAGCACACTGGGCTAAATAGCTGGCTTTTAAAGCAGACCAGGGCAGGCCAGCAGCACGGTTCAATTCCCGAACCAGCCTCCCCGAACAGGCGCCGGAATGTAGCGACTAGGGGCTTTTCACAGTAACTTAATTGAAGCCTACTTGTGACAATAAGCGATTTTCATTTCATTTTTCATTCCATTAACAAAAACTGTGTTTAAATTTACAAACCTGGTGACTATAGTTATTGGGCAGCGGTAGTCGAGGTATTTTTCTAAGAATGATTTGCTAATTTCCATTGTGTTGCGACTCTGGGTCAAGTGGGACTAGAAGTGACTGCACACTAGCCCAGGGGGTTCTAACACCATGATTCATTTTGACTTACTAAGCTCCAGTTTATACACAAGCAATTTCAAATTCCGCTTTCAAATCTTCATTTAAATTATGCTTTCCCATCAAGGTTTCACTGTGCTACCGTGCCACCCTGCCCTCTGAGAACATTTTTTTCTCTCTTTTTCAAAAAGTTGAAAGTGCCCAATTCTCGTTTTTTTTCCAACTGAGAGGCAATTTAGCATGGCCAAGCCACCTAGCCTGCACATCTTTGGGTTGTGGGGGTGAGGCCCACGCACTTCATTCTTCCATTGGTCATGAGGATCAGCTTCACAGGACAATGGAAAATCATACCTGGACATTTCAGACTTGGTTTCGGCCATTATTCCCCTAAGTAACTCCAATTACTTTTTTTTTAAATTTAGAGTACTCAATTTTTTTTTTCCAATTAAGGGGCAATTTAGCGTGGTCAATCCACCTACCCTGCACATCACTGGGTTGTGGGGGTGAAACCCACGAAGACACGGGGAGAATGGGCAAATGCCACATGGACAGTGGCCCAGGGCCGGGATTCAAACCCAAGTCCTCAGCGCAGTGCTGACCACTGTGCCACGTGCCGCCCGAGTCACTCCAATTACACCTTCTGTCTGAAAATAAACATTAGTTTCCAACCATTTAGGCCACCATTTTCTGTTGCCAATTTTAATAGGATCCAAGTCAGTTGGTGAAGCTGAAACAAAGACACAGAGCTTTACCTTACTGAAGGGATTTATTGACTTGCTTTGTCTCATGGCTCTCCTCCCACACACCCAGCGTCCCATCTATCCCCTATTCATGTGCACTCATAGATAATTAATAACCATCACCTGTATCTCTTAACTTTAACAATATAATTGACAAGCCATTAACAAAGAAAAGTGGCAACACAGAGACAATGGAGTGGTTGAGAGCAGTGGTGAAAATGAAAGTTTGGTATCATCAGAGTACATGCCAGAGTTTGAGTTGGGCAGCATGGTAGCACAGTGGTCAGCACTGTTGCTTCACAGCAACAGGGTCCCAGGTTCGATTCCTGCTAGGTCACTGTCTGTGCAGAGTCTGCACATTCTCCCCCTGTCTGCGTAAGTTTCCTCCGGGTGCTTCGGTTTCCTCTCACAAGTCCCGAAAGACTTGTGTTTGTTAGGTGAATTGGACATTCTGAATTCTCCCTCAGTTTACCTGAACATGCGCCGGAGTGTGGAGACTAGGGCTTTTCACAGTAACTTCATTGCAGTGTTAATGTAAGCCTCATTATTATTAACCTCATTTTCAGGTAATGTTGTCAAGTGGCATCAACAAACCGATGTGAATGGGGAGGAGGACATGGAGGGATCCAGGGGCTGGTTTAGCACAGTGGGCTAAACGGCTGGCTTGTAACACAGAACAAGGCCAGCAGCGCGGGTTCAATTCCCATACTGGCAGCGGAATGTGGCGACTAGGGGCTTTTCACAGTAACTTCATTGAAGCCTACTTGTGACAATAAGTGATTATTATTATCTTTGAGGGACTCTAGTGAAAGGGAAGGAAGAGGAGCCATTTCTGGATAGGTGTGGCTCTAAAATTGCATGACCAATGGTAGAATGAAACCAAACGAGAGCAGTGCCACTGAGCTGTACAATGGAGAGAGACCTTGGAAGAGGATGATGTGCTGACGGTTTATCTGCTTAGGGCCAATTTTAGTGGTGCGGCAGAGACAGAAACTTGATTCAAGAAATTCAAGCAGATGGGCAGGGACTTAGAAGGCTCCAAGGATGGAAACTTTTGTAGGCATGGCATAGTCAATCAACCACATCACAACATTTTCAGTTTAAAAAGCACAACTCTTATTTTTCTATTATGATCCATTCACTTTGTCAAGAGCAGCTATTTCTTGGCTTACATTTTGAAACCAAATAACTTTTTTTACTCTGAACATTTTATCCTGCAAAAGTTAGCAATAATTCAATTTTTTCTCCTCCCAGTTGAATCTGATATTTTTGGATTCCCCTTCATCTCTATATACATGTTAGTCACCTGGACAGCCACGCTATCTATCTTCATTACGGTTGCTTAAGTGTAATAACTTGGCGACAGTATTAAAGTTAAACTCAGTGTTTTTGAGGTAACTTTTTGTGTTTCAGGAAAATGGTAATTAAAGACTGTATAAGTTGCAGACGCACCAATTGTGCAATAGATGCTTATTTTTGAAACGTGTTGATTAAAGACAGTACGAGTTGCAGACACACTAACTGTGCACAGGAACTTGCTGACACTGGGACAATCAATGGGTCGCCAAGAGGAGAAAAGTTGCCTGACAACTTAAAAGGGGTCATCAATTGGTTGAGTGAGGCTAGAACAACAGTCTTTCACCCAAATACCATCCCCACCTACTGTACAAAAAGAGGCTACTCCCTCCCTATCCCTCAGATTGTCAGACCTTACCCGAGCTGGACATGGACACGCACACGGACATTTTCATGGTCAGATTTATTCATTATTCATTGTTTTAGTTAGCAATTTATTGCTTTGACATTGCTTTATTTTTGCTCACCAAGTGGTTTCTTTTCTTCATGCCTCAACTTTTAAAAAAATTCATGTTTAATGTTGTGCCAAAACTTTTCTTTCTGAAATTTGCTCATTGGTCCTCGAGTGAGAAAAAAATGGAAATGTGGCCAACCCCCTGCTCCAAGGCATCCTGATTCGACAGCTGCCTTCAAACTCCCAAATTTCAAGGGCTCCCCCTGCCATGCTCCGAGAGAACTCTTCCCAGTTCTCCAAGATTTACGATTGCCATTAAAGTACTGACAGATTGCATGGGTCCCCATCCCCACACTGATCGACCCCTTGCCAATGCACCCATATCCAGGACTGTCCCCAATGCTGATGTATTTCCTTATTCCTTGTTGTAATAGCTCTGTGCACATTTCCTGTCTATCCCACTTGCAACATTAAACACAAATCTCCACCAGAAATGACTGGATCCCAAAGTTAATTTGCTTTACAAGGTAACCAAACAATAATTTCTAACTGCAAACAAAAGACAATATTATTATTAATTAACATTTACAGTGAAAAACAAGAATTCAGAATAAATTTCTACTAAATTGGTAATCAGATTCTGGCATATAATAAAAGCTCTTTTTCTACATTTCAGAATTTGACTCTTTCTCCTTCGTTATTGATATTCTTCTGTGTAAAGTGAGATGATGGCGAGGAAGCATGTACCTATAGGACCAGCTTATTACAAATTCTGCTGGCAACTTCCTCCACACTTAGGCAGGGAAATGGAGGACACCTAGATTTGGCAGTGAAATTAGAACACCTAGATTTGGCAGTGAAATGACACCTATCTAGATTTAAGATACTGCTGACTAAAATCAATTGTTCACAAACACAAGAGAAAAAGGCAACAAATACAAAATGGTATAAACTATTTTTGTTGGACTTGTGTAATGCAAGATTCTGAAAAAGTACGCAATTAACCAATCTGGTATTTAGTGACCATCACTGCATTTAAATTCCAAAATCAGAACACAGACATTGAAATTATAGACAGATTTCTTACATCAGAAAACATTAGAAAGTGCCAAATCTTAAGAATTGCTTTATTAGCAATCAAAAGGAGATATATCAAATATCCATTCATTAATATCATTGAAAAATGCTTAGAAATATCACAAGATATTTCTCAGAGAGACGGTAACACAGTGGTAATGTCAGTGGACTAGTATTACAGAGGCCCAGGCTAATACTCTGGGGACATGGGATCAAATCCCCCCCAAGGCAGCTGGCAAGATGTTAATTCAATTAATAAATCTAGATTTTGAAAGATAGTCTCGGTGATGATAACCATGACAATTATCTCCAATTGTTGTAAATTCATTAATGTCGCTCTCTGTCACACATTCTTTGTGCCACTAGTAATTCACAAATGTACTTCAGGGAAGGAAATCTGTCACCCTTACCTGGTCTGGCCTACATGTGACTCCAGACTCACACCAATGTGGCTGACGCTTAACTGCCCTCTGAAATGACCCAGCAAGACACACAGTTCAAGGGCCATTTGGGATGGACAAATTGCTGACCATATCCCATCAAGAAAAAAATATGTTTTGTAGAAAGATGAAATGCAAAATGGTTCTGAAATGTGGAAAAAATTTGTAGTTCTGTTGTGCCTTCCAAGATATCTGGGTGCCAAGAGGCATTTTAAAGCCAATGAGGTACTTTTTATAAAGATGTAATCATAATTTTAATGTAGGAGACATAGCAGCCAGTTGCACACAAGGTACCACAAACAGCAATGTGATCATGGCTAGATAATCTGATTTTCTGTCTTGTTTAAGGGATTTATCAAGCAGAGGAAATAAGCCGAGGGCTCTTGCTTTCGCTACCTCTCTTTGGAATATGTATGTCGCCTGGTTCAAGAAGTCAATCAGAAACCTACAGCAAGCCAAGATGTCAAAATAATTGCAACATCATCTACATCGGACCACATCCAGAAAACATTGGCTTGGATTCCTCTTCAAAATAATGTTATAAGATCTTTACCTAACATTGGAGTGTCAGCCTAGATTTTATGCTCAAAGGTCTTATTTGCAGGACTTGATCTTGCAATCCTCTTACTGACAAGAGAGTGTTACCACTGAGCCATAGTTAACACCATAAAGCCAATATGTGCAGCTTGTTATGAGGCTATACCCCATTATTTTTGAAAATATGACTTTTCAACTCTCAACTGACTGGAAATTTTGCAATTCGAACGGACAGAGCAAACTGCAAAATGCAAAGCCACCTTCCAAGGTTGAGGTGAGAAACAAACAAATCACCCTCAGGGAATTGTAAAGAAAGAGACATTTCAAGACACCCATTGAAACTCAACTGTCTCAGAAAGAGTCATTAAAATGCAAAGTACTGGATATGGAAACGATGGCTGCCACAGACAGACACACCCAAATCCCCTTGGAAATACACAAAGGGTGAAGCATTTCAAGGCCAGGTTGCCAGCCATGAGACAGAGATTGCAAGTAACATAATCAGGGTCCAGAAAGTCTTCAACAGACGTAATAAGCTGAGTGTTTTCTCTCCCTCTCGTTTTGAAAAGTATGTTGCTTGGTTCGAGAAGCTGACTCCAAGAAGCCTATAACTAAGCAATATCTCGTAATAAATGTAACATCTTCAACATCTGACCACACCCAGGTAACGAGCTGACCTAAATCGGCCGCAATCTTTAAAATCTACACCCCAAGGACAAGCACAGGACATTTAACCGTATATTCTTTTCCCTTTTTTATTGGACTCTAACTCCCTTAGTTCTAATACCTGTGAGTGTGCGCGCATGTGTGTGGGGACCTTAATGACTGCATACGGTCAGGGCTGGACTCAAAGACCAGGGGGGTAGCGATCTTGATCAATAAACGAGTGGCATTCGAGGCAGGGAGAATCGTGTCAGACACGGGGGGGGGGGGGGGGGGGGGGGGGGGGGGGTACATAATGGTGAGTGGGAAGCTGGAGGGGGTGCGGTGGTACTCGTGAACGTATATGCTCTGAATTGGGATGATGTGGAATTTATAAGGCGGGTGTTAGGTAAGATCCTAGACTTAGAGTCACATAACATGATCATGGGGGGAGATTTTAATACAGTCATTGATCCGGAATTGGACCGGTCAAAATCTATGACAGGGAGGGTGCCAGCCGCGGCAAAGGAATTGAAGGGGTTTACGGAACAGATGGGGGGAGTCGACCCATGGAGGTTTGCACGGCCAAGGGCGAAGGCGCTTTCTTTTTTCTCCCATGTCCACAAGGTATACTCTCGCATTGACTTTTTTGTTCTCAGCAGGGCTCTAATACCAGGGGTGGTGGATAGTAAGTACTCGGCAATCGCAGTGTCGGATCATGCCCCACATTGGGTGAATCTATGGGTTAGTTTGGTGAGAGGACAATGCCCGCTATGGAGGCTGGATGTGGGGCTGTTAGCGGACGAAGCGATCTGTGGGCGGGTGAACAAGTCCTTCCAAAACTACCTGGAAACAAATGATTTGGGGGAAGTCTCTGCAGCAACGGTTTGGGAAGCTTTGAAGGCAGTGGTCAGAGGGGAATTAATCTCGATACGGGCCCACAGAGAAAAGGCGGAATGGGCTGAGAGGGATAGGTTAGTTGAGGAGATACTCCAGGTGGACAGGAGATACTCGGAGGTCCCGGAAGAGGGGCTACTGAGGGAGCAGCGGAGGTTACAGGCGGAGTTTGGAATGTTGACTACAGGGAAAGCGGTGGAAAAGCTGAGAAAGGCAAGGGGACGATTTATGAGTATGGAGAAAAGGCAAGCAGAATGTTAGCGCACCAGCTCAGAAAAAGGGAGGCGGCCAGGGAGATAGGGAGAGTAAAGAGTAGAGGTGGGATTACGGTCCTGGACCCAGTGGAGGTGAATGAGGTGTTTAAGGACATTTACAGCAAATTGTATGAGTCGGAACCCCCGGCTGGGGTGGAGGGAATGAGGCAGTTTTTGGGTCAATTGAGGTTCCAGAGGGTGGATGAGGATCTGGTGGAAGGGCTGGGAGCGCCAATTGAAATTGAGGTAATAACTGAGGGGCTGGAGTGCATGCAGTCGGGCAAGGCCCCAGGGCCGCAAGGCTGCCCGGTGGAATTCTATAAGATGTTTTCAGAGATGTTGAGCTGTAGCCATGTAAAATGGCTGACTCCCGATTAGAATGGTCAAACCCCGATTTAAATGGCGAACGGAAGAGGCTGATGGGAAAATCAGCCAACAGAACTCAAATGGACAGCTGCAGGTAAAACAGTGTATTCGCCTCTGGGGAAGTCAGCCCAGACCAATACCTGCAGCCATCAACATCACAACCCAGCCATCTGCATATTAAGCAGCCATCCCCGGGAACAATTGCTACAAATTAGCAACTCAAAGCCGACCCAGGCCTGTCGGCGCCAGCAGGAGCTGACACAAAGAAAGGTAAACGACCACCCCTCGATAAAGGAATCGATCCAGTATTGGAGCATATCGAACCAAGTGATTGGACCAAGTCCAATCACTTGGAACCAGGTACAAGGTCCGCCCCTAGAGGCAGGAAGCCCCTGGGGACTATAAGAATAGGGGCCAAGTTCAACTTGACCCTTCTTCTCCTCCCGGCTGCAGCACCCTTCTTCTCCTCTCCGCACCCTTCGAGACCCTTGCTGCAAGAAGACCGTAGGTTTTACTCCAACGATCGCTACCAGATAGGCACTCCTGACTATCGACCTGTACCAGCTTTTGAATCCCGCAGGCTCAGAACCCATTCGAAAGGCCATTCGTTTCCCTGACCTGGTGGGCTATTTTCAAAGTTAAGTATTGGTCTGTTAGTGGTAGGTAGTAGTTTAGAATTAGAATTATTGTATAAGTATTAATTGCTGTATTTAATAAATGAGCGTTGATTTAACTCTTACTAAGCGGTGTGTTGCATTATTAATCATTACTTGGACTTGAACCACGTGGCGGTATCAGAAAGATACCTGGCGACTCATGAGCAAAGGTGACAGAATTAGAGCAAATAAACTAAGGCTAAAACAAGCAACAGAGCCCACTGCTGATAAGGACATTTAATGAAAAAAGAGAGAAGGGGATTCTCCCCCTAACAATGTCGCAGGCCTCGATTTCATTGATCCTGAAATGGGAGAAAGATCCGGAGCAATGCGAGTCATACAGGTCAATTTCTCTACTGAATGTGGATGCCAAACCGCTGGCTAAGATACTGGCCACAAGGATGTGTCCCGAGATGATAGGGGAAAACCAGACGGGATTTGTAAAGGGCAGGCAACTCACAGCCAATGTTCAAAGGCTTTTAAATGTTATTATGATGCCCTCAGAAGGAGGGGAGATGGAGGTGGTAGTAGCGATGGATGCGGAGAAAGCTTATGATCGGGTGGAGTGGGATTGTCTGTGGGAGACGCAGAGAAGGTTTGGGTTTGGTGAGGGCTTCATTGACTGGGTGCGGCTGCTCTATCAGGCATCAGTAGCGAGTGTGCGTACAAACCGGTTGAGGTTGGGGTATTTTAAACTACACCGAGGGACGAGGCAAGGGTGCCCCCTCCCTCCTCTACTGTTCACTCTGGCCATAGAGCCATTGGCCATGGCGTTATGAGCCTCTAAGAACTGGAAAGGGCTGGTTTGGAGGGGGGTGGAGCACCGGGTCTCGCTTTACGCAGATGACCTACTCTTGTATATTTCAGACCCGTTGGAGGGGATGGGGGAAGTTAGGCGGATCCTCGGGGAATTTGGTAATTTTTCGGGGTATAAATTGAACTTGGGGAAAAGCGAGATGTTCGCGATCCAGGCAAGAGGACAGGAGAAGAGACTGGGAGAGCTGCCGTTTAGAATGGTAGGAAGGAGCTTTCGATGTCTGGGAATCCAGATGGCCCGGGAATGGGAGGCACTGCACAAGTTAAACCTATCCTGGCTCGTATCACAAATAAAAGAGGACTTTAGGAGTTGGGACATGCTCCCGCTATCACTGGCGGGGAGGGTACAGACTGTGAAAATGACGGTCCTCCCCAGATTTCTGTTTGTCTTTCAGTGCCTCCCCATCTTCGCCCCAAGGGCCTTTTTCAAGCGGGTGAAGAAGGTTATTTTGGGCTTTGTGTGGGCGGGTAATACCCTGCGAATGAAGAAAGTGTTGCTGGAGCGTAGTCGGGGGGAGGGTGGGTTGGCGCTGCCGAACTTTTGCAATTACTACTGGGCAGTTAAAATAGCCGTGATTAGAAAGTGGGGAGTGGAGACTTCCGGGTGCGGCGATGACCAGCTGAGTCGCACGTTTTGGCAGCTCCCGGTGGAACGGACTTTTGGGCTCTTAATAGGAGCCCCATTGGCAATTTTAACGGCAAATAACACTGTGCGGTAATCCAGAAGGGAATCCCTCCTGGACACGGATGGAAAAACGAGAGGAAAGTAGCCGGATTGCGGTGGATCCTCTAGAGCAGCGGCCAGGAAGGCAGGCACAAAGAAAGATGGCGTCAGAAGGAGGCAGTTTAATATGGGGCCCTGACCAACAAGAGTTCCTGCGGCGTTGCGTAGGTGAACTCAAAAAGGAGATGAAGAAGGAGCTGTTGGCCCCGATATTACAAGCGATTGAGGGGCTAAAGGAGGAGCAAAAGACCCAGGAACAGGAGCTTCGAGTCGTGAAGGCAAAGGCTGCTGAGAATGAGGACGACATACAGGGCCTGGTGGTGAAAACGGAGATCCACGAGGCACAACACAAAAGATGTGTGGAAAGGCTGGAGGTGCTGGAGAATAATGCGAGGAAGAAGAACCTAAGGATTCTAGGTCTTCCCGAAGGTGCAGAAGGGGCGGACGTCGGGGCATATGTGAGCACGATGCTGCACTCGTTAATGGGATCGGAGGCCCCGACGGGTCCGCTGGAGGTGGAGGGAGCCTATCGGGTTATGGCGTGAAGAACGAGGGCTGGAGAAATTCCTCGAGCAATAGTGGTGACATTTCTCCGATATAAGGACAGAGAGATGGTCCTCAGATGGGCAAAGAAAACTCGGAGCAGTAGGTGGGAGAATGCGGTGATCCGCGTATATCAAGATTGGAGTGCGGAGGTGGCGAGAAGGAGGGCAAGCTTTAATCGGGCCAAGGCGGTGTTGCATAAAAGGAAGGTGAAATTCGGAATGCTGCAACCGGCAAGACTGTGGGTCACACATCTAGGGAAACAGCACTACTTCGAAACGGCAGATGAGGCGTGGACATTTATTGTCGAGGAGAAGCTGGAGTGAGCGGGCCAGAAAAAGAACGTTTGGGACAAAAGTGGGGGGGTGAATTTGTGGGATGAAGGGGGGAAAAGGGGGAAGAGAGGACTTCCCAAGTTGTTAAACCTGTGACCCTGTAACTTCTCTCTCTTCCCCATGTCGTGGGGGAGGGGGTGAGGGAGGATGAGGAGCTGAGGGCGCCGGCCATTGGGGGCGGGGCCAAAAGGGAAGCGCGGGCTTTGTTCCCGTGCTGTGGTAATCATGGCAGGAACAGGGAAGCAGGAAGGAGGGGGCCTCGCACAGTGTGAGCCGAGGTTACGGGGGGAAGCCGAGGTCGGCCAGAGTTTGCTGACTTCTGGGAGCAACATGGGGGGTGCAATTACGCTAGCTTGGGATCTAGCGGGGGGGGGGGGGGGATTAACTGGGTTGCTGCTGCTGGGGAGAAGGGGGAGCTGGTATGGGAGGGGGGGCCTGGGGGGGATACAGCTACGTGGGAACCGGGTGAGGAGCTGGATTGAAAAAGGAAATGGCTAGTCGTCAAGGGGGGGGGGGGGAAAGAGCCCCCCAACCCGGTTGATCATGTGGAATGTGAGAGGGCTGAACGGGCCGATGAAGAGGGCACGGGTACTCGCACACCTAAAGAAACTTAAGGCAGATGTGGTTATGCTTCAGGAGACGCATCTGAAGCTGATAGACCAGGTTAGACTTCGCAAAGGATGGGTGGGGCAGGTGTTTCATTCGGGGCTAGATGCAAAGAACAGGGGGGTGGCCATACTAGTGGGGAAGCGGGTAATGTTTGAGGCAAAGACTATAGTGGCGGATAGTGGGGGCAGATACATGATGGTGAGTGGCAAACTGCAAGGGGAGGCGGTGGTATTAGTGAACGTGTATGCCCCGAACTAGGATGATGCCAATTTTATGAGGCGTATGTTAGGACGAATCCTGGACCTAGAAGTGGGGAAGTTGGTAATGGGTGGAGACTTTAATACGGTGCTGGACCCAGGGCTGGACAGATCGAGGTCCAGGACCGGAAGGAGGCCGGCTGCAGCTAGGGTGCTTAAGGATTTTATGGAGCAGATGGGAGGAGTAGATCCCTGGAGATTTAGTAGACCGAGGAGTAAGGAGTTTTCGTTTTTCTCCTATGTACACAAAGTATTTTCACGAATAGATTTTTTTGTTTTGGGAAGGGCACTGATCCCAAAGGTGACGGGGATGGAGTACACGGCTATAGCCATTTCGGATCATGCTCCACACTGGGTGGACCTGGAGATAGGGGAAGAAAAACAACAGCTTCCACCCTGGAGAATGGACATGGGATTATTGGCAGATGAGGGGGTGTGTTTAAGGGTGAGGGGGTGTATTGAAAGGTACTTGGAACTTAATGATAATGGGGAGGTACAGGTGGGAGTGGTCTGGGAGGCACTGAAGGCAGTGGTTAGAGGAGAGCTGATATCTATTAGGGCACATAAAGGAAAGCAGGAGGGTAGGGAAAGGGAGCGGTTGTTGAAAGAACTTCTGAGGGTGGACAGACAATACGCAGAGGCACCGGAGGAGGGACTGTACAGGGAAAGACAAAAAGCTACATGTAGAATTTGACTTGTTGACTACGGGTAATGCAGAGGCACAATGGAGGAAGGCACAGGGTGTACAGTACGAATATGGGGAGAAGGCGAATAGGTTGTTGGCCCACCAACTGAGGAAAAGGGGAGCAGCGAGGGAGATGGGGGGGTGAGAGATGAGGAGGGAGAGATGGAGCGGGGAGCGGAGAGTGAATGGAGTGTTCAAGGCATTTTATGAAAGATTATATGAAGCGCAGCCCCCGGACGGGAAGGAGAGAATGATGTGCTTTCTGGATCAGCTGGAATTTCCTAAGGTGGAGGAGCAGGAGAGAGTGGGGCTGGGAGCACAGATTGAGACAGAGGAAGTAGTGAAAGGGATTGGGAGCATGCAGGCGGGGAAGGCCCCGGGACCAGACGGATTCCCAGTTGAATTCTATAAGAAATATTTGGACTTGCTGGCCCCGCTACTGATGAGAACCTTTAATGAGGCGAGGGAAAGGGGGCAGCTGCCCCCGACAATGTCAGAGGCAAGGATATCGCTCCTCCTAAAGAAGGAAAAAGACCCGCTGCAATGCGGGTCATACAGGCCCATTTCCCTCCTGAATGTGGATGTTAAGATTCTGGCCAAGGTAATGGCAATGAGGATAGAGGATTGTGTCCCGGAAGTGGTCCATGAGGACCAAACTGGGTTTGTGAAGGGGAGACAGCTAAATACAAATATACGGAGGCTGCTAGGGGTAATGATGATGCCCCCACCAGAGGGGGAAGCGGAGATAGTGGTGGCGATGGATGCCGAGAAAGCATTTGAAAGAGTGGAGTAGGATTATTTGTGGGAGGTGTTGAGGAGATTTGGCTTTGAGGAGGGGTATATCAGGTGGGTACAGTTGCTGTATAGGGCCCCGATGGCGAGCGTGGTCACGAATGGACGGGGGTCTGACTATTTTCGGCTCCATAGAGGGACGAGGCAGGGATGTCCTCTGTTATTGTTTACATTAGCGATTGAACCCCTGGCCATAGCACTGAGGGGTTCCAGGAAGTGGAGGGGAGTACTTGGGGGGGGGGGGAAGAAGAACACCGGGTATCTCTGTATGCGGATGATTTGTTGCTATATGTGGCGGACCCGGCGGAGGGGATGCCAGAGATAATGCGGATATTTGGGGATTTTTCAGGGTATAAACTGAACATGGGGAAAAATGAGTTATTTGTGGTGCATCCGGGGGAGCAGAGCAGAGAGATAGAGGATTTACCGTTGAGGAAGGTAACAAGGGACTTCCGGTACCTGGGGATCCAGATAGCCAAGAATTGGGGTACATTACATAGGCTTAATTTAACACGGTTGGTGGAACAGATGGAGGAGGATTTCAAGAGATGGGACATGGTGTCCCTGTCATTGGCAGGTAGGGTGCAGGTGGTTAAAATGGTGGTCCTCCCGAGATTCCTTTTTGTGTTCCAGTGCCTCCCGGTGGTGATCACGAAGGCTTTTTTCAAAAGAATTGAGAAGAGCATTATGAATTTTGTGTGGGCTGGGAAGACCCCAAGAGTGAGGCGGGGATTCTTGCAGCATAGTAGGGACAGGGGGGGGCTGGCACTACCGAGCCTAAGTGAGTATTACTGGGCCGCCAATGTTTCAATGGTGTGTAAGTGGATGGGAGAAGGGGAGGGAGTGGCGTGGAAGAGATTGGAGAGGGCTTCCTGCAGGGGAACTAGCCTGCAAGCATTGGTGACAACGCCGTTGCCGTTCTCACCAAAGAAATACACCACAAGCCCGGTGGTGGTGGCTACATTGAAAATTTGGGGGCAGTGGAGACGGCATAGGGAGGGACGGGAGCTTCGGTGCGGTCCCCGATAAGAAACAATCATAGGTTCGTTCCGGGGAGAATGGATGGGGGATTTGGAGCATGGCAAAGAGCTGGGGTAGTACAACTAAGAGATCTATTTGTAGATGGGACGTTTGCGAGTCTGGGAGCGCTGACGGAGAAATATGGGTTGCCCCAAGGGAATGCATTTCGGTATATGCAATTGAGGACTTTTGCGAGGCAACAGGTGAGGGAATTCCCGCAGCTCCCGACGCAGGAAGTGCAGGATAGAGTGATCTCAGAGACATGGGTGGGGGACGGTAAGGTGGCGGACATATACAGGGAGATGAGGGACGAGGGGGAGATCATGGTAGATGAGCTGAAAGGGAAATGGGAAGAAGAACTGGGGGAGGAGATTGAGGAGGGGCTGTGGGCTGATGCCCTAGGTAGGGTAAACTCATCGTCCTCGTGTGCCAGGCTAAGCCTGATACAATTTAAGGTGTTACACAGGGCGCATATGACTGGAGCACGGCTCAGTAAATTTTTGGGGGTAGAGGATAGGTGTGCGAGATGCTCGAGAGGCCCAGCGAATCACACCCACATGTTCTGGTCATGCCCGGCACTACAGGGGTTCTGGGTGGGGGTGGCAAAGGTGCTTTCGAAGGTGGCGGGGGTCCGGGTCGAACCAAGCTGGGGGTTGGCTATATTTGGGGTTGCAGAAGAGCAGGGAGTGCAGGAGGTGAGAGAGGCTGATGTGTTGGCCTTTGCGTCCCTTGTAGCCCGGCGCAGGATATTGTTAATGTGGAAGGAAGCCAAACCCCCGGGTGTGGAGACCTGGATAAACGATATGGCAGGGTTTATAAAGTTAGAACGGATTAAGTTCGTGTTAAGGGGTTCGGCTCAGGGGTTCACCAGGTGGTGGCAACCGTTCGTCGACTACCTCACAGAAAGATAGAGGGAATGGAAAAGAAGTAGACAACAGCAGCAACCCGGGGGGGGGGGGGCGGGGGGGGGGGGGGGGGGGGGGGGGGGGGGGAGAATCGGACGGACTCTCAGGGATGTTATTGTATATGTATAGGTATTTGGTATATGTAATTGTATATTGGATTGTTGGATTGTATTTTTGGAGAGTATTTATTTTGGACAAGGCAGTTGCCATTTAGTTTTGTTTTTTCTTTTTGTTTATATATTACTTATTTATTTGTTTAAAACTGGCCACGGTTATTTATATTGCTTTATTGTTGTGTAAAAGAAACACTACGTATTGTTATGTTTGGCCAAAAAACTTGAATAAAATATTTTTTTTTTAAAAAAGAAAGTGGGTAGTGGGGGAGGGGTCGGTGCGGGAGCGGATGGAGGCGGCATCATGCAAAGACACAAGTTTGGGAGTACTGATAACGGCACCGTTTATATTCTCGCTGGCCCGATACTCCACAAGTTCGGTGGTGGTGGCGGCTCTGAGAATCTGGGGGCAGTGGAGGAGATATAAGAGAGTGGAGGGAGCATCGGTTTGGACCCCGATTTATAATAATCATTGGTTTGTACCCGGGTAGGAGATGGCAAAGGGCAGGAATTAGGAGGATGGAGGATCTATTTATAGACGGGAGCTTCCCCAGCTTGAAAGCCTTGGAGGATAAATTTGAATTGCCAGCAGAGAATGGGTTTAGGTATCTGCAGGTACAAGATTTTTTGAGAAAGCAGGTTCCGACCTTCCCGCTGCTGCCGCCACGGGGGATGCAGGACAGAGTAGTATCCAGTACCTGGGTGGGAGAGGGGAAGGTATCAGGTATTTACCAGGAACTGTTGGAATCGGAGGAAATTCCGGTGGAGGAGCTCAAGGGCAAATGGGAAGACGAGCTAGGAGGAGAGATAGAGGCGGGTCTGTGGGCGGATGCCCTAAGCAGGGTTAATACATCCTCATCATGTCCCAGGCTTAGCCTGATACAATTCAAGGTAGTCCACCGGGCACACATGACGGTGGCCCGGATGAGCAGGTTTTTCGGGGTTGAGGATCAGTGTGCGAGGTGCGCGGGAAGCCCAGCAAATCATGTCCACATGTTCTGGGCATGCCCGAAGCTTAGAGGGTTTTGGCAGGGTTTCGCTAAGGCAATGTCCACGGTACTCAAAACACGGGTGGTGCCAAATCCGGAGGTGGCAATCTTTGGAGTGTCGGAAGAGCCGAAAGTTCAGGGGGCAAAAGAGGCCGACGTCTTGGCCTTTACCTCCCTGGTAGCCCGGAGACGGATCTTATTAATGTGGAGGGACTCAAAGCCCCCGAATGTAGAGACCTGGGTTAGTGACATGGTTGGGTTCGAGAAAATAAAGTTTGCCTTAAGACGGTCAATGGTTGGGTTCACCCGGAGGTGGCAGCCATTCATCGACTTTCTTGGGGAAAATTAAAATGTCAGCAGAAGCAGAATTCCAAAGGGGGGGGGGGCGACAGGGGGAGAGGGCCGGATTGTTGTTTTATGGTTGGGTGTGTGAAGATTGTGATGGGGCTGGAAATTTTATTGTACCATGTTTATGTCGCTGTCATTATTATTATAAAAATTTGCAAATACCCATATAAAACATTTTTTTTTTTTAAATGACTGCATACGGGTCAGTTGCTTGACGCTAATTTTTATTATTTTCCTCACGTTTAGTGGCAAATAAATCTGCTCTGTGTTTTTCATTCAAGAAAACCTTGTTTGCTTGATCCCTTATTGCTCACAGCTTAAATAGCTAAATATATTCCAATTTGGAAAAAGCACATCTTCGTAAAAAGCATAAACATTTGTTGTGACCAACCAAGGAGGATGCAGAGAGGGGCACCAGTTCACCCCTCTTCACCTGGTTGTAGCAAGCTATTAAATTCAGTTTCACAATTAGCCACAGTGGGAGATTAACTCGATCTTTGGTTGCAAGTGCTTTATTACAAAGGTGGTGCACAATCAAGATGAGCATTGACAGCATCCCAAAAAAAACAACCTAACGTTACATTCCTTTTTCTTGTATACTGGAATTTCACCATCCTTCCGTCCCTGTATTTATGCAGCCAGGTTCCCCAATCCTTGTTGATATATTTTTCTCATATGGTTCACATTCACTTTATTGAAATTCTTCATAAAGATACTTTACTAATCTCTACATATTTTTGATTACAAACCCAAATTTACTTCATTTGAAATTGTAGCCACCTGGGTTGGCCAACTCCCGATGTAAAATGGAGAACAACAAAGGCTGCAGGGAAATTCAGCCAACACAGACAGAAACCAGCAGGTGCAAGTTACTGTGTATTAAACTCTGCAAAAGCCCAGACAGCATCGATAGAAGCAGCCATCTGCATAATAATGTAGCAGCCATCTACATACTTGATGAGCGATCCCCGGGAACAATCGCAACATTGTCTGGTGCACTTAAGCAGCTTCCAGTCCCGTATGAAAGGCCTATCAGGACACTCAACTTGCAGTCCTGGTACGAGAAGAAACCGAGAAGCAGGTAGAAGCATTGCAGAGGCAGTGTCGTGACCTGAAGGCAGTGTTAAGAGCACTCAATGCTGCCACCACGGAGCAAAGTCAAAGCTCGTTAAACCACGCAAAGTGCCGGAAGCAGATTGCAGAGCTGCAATCTCTGCTTTCAGTCCAAAAAGGATTCCAGGAAACCTTTGGAGCAAAATTAGATGAGGAAGACGGCCCTGATTGGGAAGAGTTAAATGAGACAGCGCAGAGATATGTTCAGGGAACATGTGCGCAGGGAAAGCCCCAAAAGATAAAAGCACCCCAACCCCCCACAGAGCAGATAGTTCAGGCTCCAATGTCACCACCACATCGGCACAGCCACATCGGACGATATGGAATTTCTGTACACCACCCCCTTAACAGTGAGCCAATTACGGGACGCGTGCTGGAAAATCACACCGTTCCTCCCCACCTCAGACCCCCACCACTTCTTTGCCAGAGTAAAGCAGCAGGTGACCATGTACGGCCTGGATGAGCGAGAGCATGTAAAGCTCACAGTTTTGAGTCTAGACCCTTCGGTTGTAGCAGCCCTTCCCGACCCACAGAATGTAGGAGGAGGCACCCTTGCAGAAATGCATACCACAGTCCTAGACGTGATCGGGTATAACCGGGGTGACCCTGTAGATGGCCTCAATAAATGCAGGCAAAAGAAAACCGAGCACCCCACAGCGTTTGCTGGACACCTGTGGATCCACTTTGCAGCAGTTTTTGGAGACGTAGACCGTGCCCATTTGTCCCCAGACAACATGGCCAAATGGACCCGCACCCTTATCTCCCATGCCACAGAAACAGGACAGGAAGCGTGCGCCAATTATGATCCCTCAGAGGCTCATAATGAGAAATGGGTCGTAATAAGATTGTCCCGCACCTGGGAGCAGTCTGTACAAAACAAACCCGCAGTTAAAAATCCCAAAGAAAAGCAGGCAGAAGCAGACATACAAGCCGTTAAAACACACCAGATCCCCGCATGGGTAAATGAAGGCAAGAACAGCCCCCCACAAAAGTCACAGGAGTGTTTCAACTGTGGCCATTTAGGACACTTTGCAAGAGAGTGCAATGCCCAACGAAAGCCACAGAGAGCCCAGCAGACGGGCACTCTAAGTAAGAATAAGACAGAGCCCATACATAGTGTGAGCACCCGTTCAGATCAGACGGACCTGAACGGAACGGACTGACGGTGTTCGGGCTCCCCCAGTTGGGTCTGCGATACCCTTTGGGATAGGTCCGGACGACCGGTAGTCGCAGCAAAGATACGGGGACAGCCCATCAAGTTTCTCTGGGACACAGGAGGGTCCCGTACCACAATAAATTCATCCACCATGTTCCAAAAGGACACGTGGCCCACTACAGCCACCATCACCCTCAGCGGCTTTACAGGCCACTCACAGCAGGGACACATCACAGCCCCTGTACCCATTCAAATTGGCAACATCACCACCAAGCACCCCATAGTTTTGGTCGACCTGCCCCACCCAGCAGAACACATTCTGGGAATCGATTTTATGAATTCCCACAACCTATCATTTGATCCAGTCAACCAGTGTGTCTGGAAGATGGCAAAATCTGCAAGAGCCCCCTCAACGCTCACAATAGGTGAATACGCCAACAAAATTAGTGCAGTAGGCGAATTTGGGTTTAATCCGTCTACAATTAGCACGGACAAGCAGGTTAGGGCAGTTTTACAGAAGAACAGGACAGCATTCGCGACCTACAAACACGACTGTGGTCGGATGACTGGCTCAGTACAAATCACAGGACCTGACACTATACCCCAAAAACAGTATGGATTTCCCCAAGAGACACAGGGAGAAATCTCAAAGTTAATCGACAGCTTATTAGAGCAGGGCGTACTTAGATCAGTAGCCTCCACTAATAATGCCCTGATTTGGCCAGTGAGAAAGCCCGATGGATCATGGCGACTGACCATCGATTACCGGGAACTCAACAAAATCACCCCCGCAGCAGCCCCCACCGAGGCAACAAGTCCCGAGACCATGCTCAAGCAGGGACTGAATTCCCGATACTTTACGGTTTTGGACATCAGTAATGGATTCTGGTCCAGTCCATTGGCAAAGGCGTGCCAGTACAAATTTGCCTTCACCTTTAAAAACCAACAGTACACGTGGACATGCCTTCCACAAGGATTCCAAAACTCTCCCTCCATTTTCCACCGACGCCTGGCAAATGGTTTAGCCAAGTTTTCTCGCCCTGAATGTCTGGTGCAGTACGTAGACGACCTACTACTGCAGACAGACACCAAGGAAGAGCACATCGAGCTTCTGTCCGAACTCCTGGAACTCCTACAAGCAATTGGATGTAAAGTTAACCCCAAAAAGGCCCAGATTTTGGAAGACAAAGTGATATATTTGGGTACAATTATCACACATGGTAAACGCGAGATCGAGCACAAAAGGATTGACTCGAATGCTAAATTATATAGGACCATTGCCCCCTTGCAGGAATGGTTATAAATATGTACTCGTGGTGATAGACACGTTGACAAAATGGGTGGAAGCATTCCCATCCAGAACAAACACGGCAAAGACCACAGCCAAGATCCTCACCCACCACATCTTTACGAGATGGGGACTCCCCCGCAGCATTGAATCCGGCCACGGTTCCCATTTTACGGGACGTGTGTAGCCATGTAAAATGGCTGACTCCCGATTAAAAAGGTGAAACCCCGATCTAAAATGGCGAACGGAAGAGGCTGATGGGAAAATCAGCCAACAGGACTCAAACGGACAGCTGCAGGTAAAACAGTGTATTCGCCTCTGGGGAAGTCAGCCCAGACCAATACCAGCAGCCATCAACATCACACAACCCAGCCATCTGCACAGTAAGCAGCCATCCCCGGGAACAATTGCTACAAATTAGCAACTCAAAGCCGACCCAGGCCTGTCGGCGCCAGCAGGGGCTGACACAAAGAAAGGTAAACGACCACCCCCCGATCAAGGAATCGCCCCATTATTGGAGCATATCGAACCAAGTGATTGGGACCAAGTCCAATCACTTGGAACCAGGTACGAGGTCCGCCCCGAGAGGCGGGAAGCCCCTGGGGACTATAAGAATAGGGCCAAGTTCAAATCGACCCTTCTTCTCCTGCTCGCAACCTTCGAGACCCTTCTACAAGAAAACTCTAAGTCCTACTCCAACGATCGCTACCAGATAGGCACTCCTGACTATCGACTTGTACCAGCTTTTGAATCCCGCAGGCTCAGAACCGATTCGAAAGACCATTCGTTTCCCTGACCTGGTGGGCCATTTCCAAAGTTAAGTATTGGCCTTTAGTGGTAGGTAGTAGTCTAGAAGTAGGATTATTGTATAAGTATTAATTGCTGTATATAATAAATGAGCGTTGATTTAACTCTTACTAAGCGGTGTGTTGCATTATTAATCATTACTCGGACTTGAACCACATGGCGGTATCAGAAAGATACCTGGCGACTCATGAGCAAAGGTGAAGAATAAGAATAAAGTAAACTAAGGCTAAAACGAGCAACAGTGTCATGAAGAACGTCCTCACGATATTTGGCATTACCCAAAAATTCCACATTGCATACCACCCCCAGTTGAGTGGTATCGTGGAGCGCATGAATCGGACCCTAAAATCAACCCTCAGAAAAATGGTCCAGCAAAACAACACCACTTGGGACTCGGTCCGCCCCTTTGCGCTGATGTTTTTGCGAAATACAGTTTCAACATCCACAGGTTACACCCCACACACCCTCATGACCGGACGCCCCATGAAAGGCACAGAATTTTTATTAGGATTAGATTTGACCAGCCCCGAAGTGACGGCCCTCACACACGAGAACGCAGTCAAACAATTAGTGGAGAATGTTAAAACAGCTCAGCTAGCAGCCGCAGTGAAATTGGGCACAAGAAAGAAACAGAGCAAGGCCTGTTTCGATAAGACAGTGCATGCGACTGAGTTCAGTGTAGGACAGCAAGTCATGCTCTCCGTATACAACCCCAGCACATTCCTGTCACCAAAGTATTCGGGTCCGTACTCCATTGCGGACAAAGTCAGCCCTTCCGTCTACAAAATAAAGTACCCCAATGGAAAGACTGCGTGGTTCCATATCAACCTGAAGGCATATGGAACACAGTCTAACCACGCACACCACGTCAAGCTCAACGCAGCAGACCACGCCCCGCCCACAGCCAACGTAACCCTACACTCCCCCAACACGTCCAGCCCAGCCACGGACTCAACCTCGACTCCACCCCCGAAATATACACTCCGCCCCGGAACGCCCACAGACAGCAGCAGCAGAGACAGCGACTGTGACTCGGACAATAGCCACAGCACGCCTCCCTACTATCCCCATGCAACAGGAACCATACCCAGTGAATCTGACCACGATTCAAGTGATCCCTTCACAATCACTTTCCTAAACAGACCCCACCACCGACCACCAATGACGACCCCGATTCCATCCCCATAGAACTAGACACCACCTTTTGGCACCGCGATAATTCTTACAAACTTGTCCGGAACGACGAGAGCGATCCAAAAATCACACCATGCAGCCCTATCAATCCTGATACACTCGAGAGTTTGGCATCCGGGAGAAGATGACGACTTGGTGTCTGACTCCCAAAACGAGAACCCCTTTGCGACCCTGTTCGCAACCAGTCAATGAGGTGTCAAGTTGATGTTTTAAAAAGGAACCGCTTGGGAGAAAACGGTGTCCTTTCTGATGGAACCTGCAGCATGTTTTATGTTGTTTGTACTAGTATTGTTAAATGTTGTATGTCAGACCGGAAAAAACATTTCCACGGCCGCACGCCTTTTCGGCCGAAACCTCTGAGAATTTGTCCGCAGAGACTTGTTAATGTCGCAGACGCCAGTTCAGAGGAACTCATCTGCCGACGGAAACACAGACCCCCGTTTATAACTGCCCTTCTGGTGCAAGGGAAGAACCACTACAGCAACCCCCCACGATGACGACATTTCTTGCCCGTTCTTGTCGGTTGCTCAGGCAGTGGAGAAACGGCATTGGGCCCCACCCTGCCTGGGAACCCCCCTCCCTCTCGTCAGCTATGCTCGGGTAGCGCACACACGGCATTGGTCGCCGTCCTACCCGGGGACTCCATCCAAATCTTACCCGTCACGGCCCAAAAGCACCTCATTTCGGCACGTTTTGTTCCAGAAAAGAGTTTTGTTTTGTTTTCAGGTGACCCTTAGGTTGCCAACCTTATGCTATTTACAATCCTCAAACATTTGGATGGTAAATCGCACAGTCTGCGAGATGGCTCGCACTGGTTCATTATTTGTATGTGTGTCTTGTCCTGAAATTCGGTTTTTGGAAAAAAAATTTGAGGGAGTCACACATAGTGACCAATTATAAAGATTATAAAGGGAGTAATTGGCACTAAAGGACAGACAGGCTATCGTATGAGATATTAAACCAAGATAGTAACAGACACTATGCTTGATCACACAGAACTCCAGAAGCTCCAGGACCAGAGAAGAGAAGAGAAGTGAAAGAAGAACCATGAGGACATCCTCCGCGTGGCTCATAACCCGAATGGACATTTGGTTGCGCGCAAACGCAAACCCCCTGACCTCAACCCCCACCCCCAGCCATTAATGATTCACTTCCCCACAGTACCCAGAGCCCAGTCACAAGCGACACCACACCATCTTGGTGTGACAGGTTTATAACCTGGTACTCCCTGTCCTACTTGATAGAATCCCTATGATATTGGCGATACCCTGCTGCATCGTGCAGACTATTCATCTGAGAAAATGGAGAAGGAGAGCCTACCGCGCTCGCACCACGGTATACAGAATAAGATCCCCTATTTTCGGATATGACCAGACCCCCGACCCCCGTGATCTATAATGAAGAGCATTTGTTTGCGATTTGTTGTAAATAAAGAAATGTTCATGAGCAATTGTACAATCCTGAGCTTGACTGCCAAGCCAGAAAATGTGTATAAAACTGCTATGATTTTGTTTGTATGGTTTAGGAAGTTAGTGTGATGAAATGTTTGAGTGAGTGTAGTTTATTAAGGATAGTTAGAGGTTCCCATTTTCTTGTTTTGTAATGCATGTCCCTGTTTGACATAGCGCCCCTCAGAATTGTCAGTTAAACATTTTTTGCATTGTTATGGTCAGTGTAGAGGCCATAGAAGAGTGCTCGCCGGGTCAGGGAATGAAAACCAACACAGTTATGTGATCCTTCATGCTTCGCGTTAGGATCACAAGGAGGGAGTGTAGCCACCTGGGTTGGCCAACTCCCAATGTAAAATGGAGAATAGCAAAGGCTGCAGGGAAATTAAGCCAACACAGGCAGAAACCAGCAGGTGCAAGTTACTGTGTATTAAACTATAAAGCCCAGACAGCATCGATACAAGCAGCATAATAATGTAGCAGCCATCTACATACTGATGAGCGATCCCCAGGAACAATCGCAACATTTGGGACAAACAAAGCTAAGCCAGACTCCCCGGCGCCAGCAGGAGACAACGCAAAAGAGGTTAACGGACACCTCAAGACCGCCCATCGATCAGGGAACCGCTCCAGTATTGGAGAAATCGAACCAAGCGATTGGAACAAAGTCCAATCACTTGGAACCAGGTACAGGGTCCACCCCGAAAGGCGGGAAGCCTCTGGGGACTATAAAGTTAAGCCCCCAAGTTCAAATCGTTCTTCTTGACCGGGTCACTCAGCAACGCGAACCAACCTTGACCGTGACCGGTTCAACTGCCGCCGCAGCATTGTGGATAGCACAATTGCTTCACAGCTCCAGGGTCCCCGGTTCGATTCCCGGTTTGGGTCACTGTCTGTGCGGAGTCTGCACATTCTCCCCGTGTGTGCGTGGGTTTCCTCCGGGTGCTCCGGTTTCCTCCCACAGTCCAAAGATGTGCAGGGTAGGTGGATTGGCCATGCTAAATTGCCCTTAGTGTCCAAAATTGCCCTTTGTGTTGGGTGGGGCTACTGTGTTATGGGGCTAGGGTGGAGGTGTGGACTTTGGTAGGGTGCTCTTTCCAAGAGCCGGTGCAGACTCGATGGGCCGAATGGCCTCCTTCGGCACTGTCATTTCTATGATTCTATGATATCCAGTAAGTCTTAAGTCAACGCTCGCTACGAGATAGGCGCTCCTAGCTACCAATCCGTACCAACTTTGAATCCCGCACTCAGAACCCGAACGAAAGGCCATTTGTTCCCCTGACCTGTCGGGCCAATCCGAAGCTAAGTATAGGCCTGTTAGTCATAGAAGTAGCATAGATGTAGAATTTGTGCATGAGTAGCGATTACTGTGGATAATAAATGTGCGTTGATTTGAATCTTACTAATTGGTGTATTGAGTTATTGATCATTACTTGAATTTGAACCTTGTGGCGGTATCATAAAGATACCTGGCGACTCGAGAGCAAAGGTTATAAAACAGAGCCAATTGAACCAACCAAAATTTAGCAACAAAATATGATCAATCTTAATTTATGAAAAATTAATCCTGTACATTTTTGAATTTCTAGTTACCTATATACAGGCTCATGGTTGGAAGGCCTGCAATCCACCTATTGTTATCTACGCTTGCCCATAAGATCATAATATGTAGGAGCAGAAGTAGGATACTTGGCCCATCGAGTCATCTTCCCTGATCTGATCTGATGGCTGATATAATCCTCAACTCCACTTTCCCGCATTATCCTCATCACCCTTGATTCCCATACTGATTAAGAATCTCTCTATCTCAACCTTGAACATATCTAATGATCCAGCCTCTACAGCTCTCTGTGGTAAAGAATTCCACAGATGCACTCCCCTCAGAGAATAAATTCCTCCTGTTTTACATGCCAATCTCTTAACTCTGAGATTATGTCTTGTGGTCCTAGACTCTCCCACAAGAGCCCCCTAGAATTCTATATGTCTCAATAAGGTTGCCTCTCATTCTTCTAAACTCCAATGAGTACAAGCCCAACCTAAAGCTCTCCTCATAAGAAAATCTCTCTATTCCCAGGATAAAACTAGTGAACCTTCTCTGGATTGTCTTGAATTCCAGTCTATCTTCACTTAGATAAAGGGAGCAAAACTGTTCACGGTATTCCATGTGTGATCTAACTCGTGCCCTGTATAGTTTTAGCACGACTTCACTATTTTTATAATCCATTCCTTTTGAAATAAAGACCATTATTGCATTTGCCTTCCCTATTACCAGCTGAACTTGCACGCTAGCTTTTTGTGATTTACGCACGAGGACCCCCAAATCCCTGTGCTGCAGCTTTTCCAGTCTTTCTCCATTTAAATAATATTCAGCTCCTTTATTCTTTTTCTCAAATAAATTTAGATTACCCAATTATTTTTTCCAATTAAGGGGCAATTTAGTGTGGCCAATCCACCTACTCTGCACATTTTTGGGTTGTGGGGGCGAAACCCACGCAGACACGGGGAGAATGTGCAAACTCCACACGGACAGTGACCCAGAGCCGTGAACAAACCTGCGACTTCAGCGGCGTGAGGCAGCTGTGCTAACCACTAGGCCATCGTGCTGCCCCAGTTCCTTTATTCTTCCTACCAAAGTATATAACTTCACATTTTCCTACATTATATTCCATTTGTCAAGCACCTAACCTGTCTATATCCCTCTGTAAACTCTTTGTGTCATCCTCTCCACTTACCTTCCAACTATTTTTGTGTCATCTGCAAACTTCCCTCATCCAAGTCATTAATATATATTGTGGATAATCGTGGCCCCAGCATGGAGTCTCTGTGGCACTCCACTAGTTACAGGTTACAATCCGGAAAATACTCTTCTTATCCCAACTCTCTGACTTCTATCAGTTAGCCAATTCTCTATCCATGCTAATATACGATCCCCAACACCATGGGCTCTTATCTTATTAAGTAGCCTTTTGTGGGGTACCTTATCAAATGCTTTTTGGAAATCCAACTGGTTACCCATCTACCCTGCTCGTTACCACCTCAAAGAATTTAATAAATTTGTCAGAGATGAATTTCCCTTCATGCAGTCCTGTTGACTCTGCTTGATTATATTATGCATTTCTAAATACTCTGTTATTACATCATTTTAAATGGACTCTAACATTTTCCCAATAACAGAAGCAAAGCTAACTGTCCTTTACAACCTGCATTTCATTTACTCTTTCATATTGCCCGTTTACTTCACCACTGCAAAACATTTTGCATAACTGTTGAGTACTAATTCCCAATTGCCTTCCATACTTGTTTCCTATTCTCTTCACCTACATGAGCTGGAAAGTTTTATTTTATTGCCCTGAGAATTAATTTCTACCAAAATTATTTATGGCACATCTTTTGCTTCCTACCCATAAATACCTTTACTACATCTCATCCCATTAAAGCCAACATTCTGCATTCTCTTTTGTTCATTTAATACCAGTACCATTTCTGACAAGCATGAGGGAATTTGGAAACCAGGGTTCATGAATTCATTCATTTCCAGGCTGTCTAAAAGAAAGTAGTTCCAAGTCCATTTTGTTTTTAAAATAACACTGAGCTGCAACTCAAATGCTATGCTCCACTACACTTTATGTGGGCTAATCGGCAATAATTAACACCTTAAGGGCGGCATGTGGCGCAGTGGATAGCACTGGGACTGCAACGCTGAGGACCCGGGTTCGAATCCCGGCCCTGGGTCACTGTCCGTGTAGAGTTTGCACATTCTCCCTATGTGTGCGTGGGTTTCACCCCACAATCCAAAGATGTGCAGGTTAGGGGGATTGGCCACGCTAAATTGCCCTTAATTAGAAAAGAAAATAATTGGGTACTCTAAATTTATAAAGAAAAAAAAAATAGTTTGCATCTTAATTGTGGAGTTTGTAGGCTTGGGGCTACATAGCTGGTTTTGTGCCATGCAGGAAAATTGAACTTTCATTTTTATAATATGAATCAGAGGTATTGAAGTGTTTCTAGCAAATGCTTTGCATCGAGATGCCACCAACAAGAACAATTTTAATTCTGGTTGGAGGCCAATGGTCACTTACTTGCATTATCCCATAGATATTTTAGCCATGTTTACTGTGTGGAAGTGCTGCAATCTGCTGGAGTAGCAGCACGGTAGCACAAGTGGATAGCACTGTGGCTTCACAGAGCCAGGGTCCCAGGTTTGATTCCCTGCTGGGTCACTGTGCGGAGTCTGCATGTTCTACGCGTGTCTGTGTGGGTTTCCTCCAGGTGCTCCGGTTTCCTCCCACAGTCCAAAGACGTGCAGGTTAGGTGGATTGGCCATGACAAATTGCACTTAGTGACCAAAAAGGTTAGGAGGGGTTATTGGGTTACAGGGATAGGGTGGAAGTGAGGGCTTGAGTGGGTCGGTGCAGACTCGATGGGCTGAATGGCCTCCTTCTGCACTGTATGTTCTATATTCTATTAAGGATAGGTCCTTAGAAGTATTCCCATGTCCACAAAAGAACTGCTCAGCTTTTGGGCTCAGATTTCCCCTTTTTCCACCCAAAACTGAGTGGAGTTAGAAGTTATTATTTGTTGGTTCTGTTTGCTTGACATTTCCCTCAACCATGCCACAAAATATCATTAAATACCAACTGGAAAAGTCAGATGACGAGTCAGAAACTCTCAGGCATACCATCAACTACGTTTGAATTTTGAGCAGGTAGCATTTCTGCTTTGAGCGCAATTAGCCATCGGGCGCAAGTTTTGAAAGTATTTTTCCTCAAGCTCATTTACATATCACCAAAAGTAAAATATGCCAGAAACCAACATTTTAAGAACATAATTCGTCACATGATTAACATTTGGTGTAGTCTGCTTAATTCAACTGAAAATGCATTTAACACAAAACCCATGCATTTTAATCAGAGCGTCTAGTCCACTAACTGGTAAATAACCCAATTTTAAATAACTGAAAATGTCTTTAAAAAGCTATACAAAATGATGTATTACATTGGTGTACACTAGTCAGTTCCTTAACAAATATTTTAAAGCTTTCAAAACATGCCTGTGTGAACTTGCACCTTGTGCCCTTGTTAATTGCCAGGGCCTTCTTGAAGCCTGCAAATAACTGCATTTAGTGGAAACTTGCAATTGTGGTTCATCCAACCTGAGGGCATGGTCAACTTCTACGATTATGTGTTTTAGACTGACACAAAAGATCAAGAAAATTAGTTGAGTGTAATTTGTGCTTACATTTCAGCAATCTTTTACACTGGTTTCATAAAATTGGTTTTTAAAAAAGGGTTAATCCAGGACATCCTTTTCACATAAAATGGGTTGAAATGCAAATACCATAGAAAACTTCTGGAGTGCGAATCAAATAAGGAGGCATGTTAAGTGTGGAACACTCCAGCACAAAAATAAATAGATGCCAGTTCAATTACTTGGAAACAGCGCGGGAGATTGAAAAAGCGCGGGAGCTGCGAGGCAGAGGGGACAGTTTAAAAGGTCGCGGCGTGGGTGAGGTAAGTACTGCCTAACAACTTCCTTACCTTGCAGGTCAGCTGTTAGTTCGGGAGAGAGAGAGAGCAGGGACCTTGGAAACAGTGCGGGAGATTGAAAAAGCGCGGGAGCTGCGAGGCAGAGGGGACAGTTTAAAAGGTCGCGGCGTGGGTGAGGTAAGTACTGCTTAACAACTTCCTTACCTTGCAGGTCAGCTGTTAGTTCGGGAGAGAGAGAGAGCCGGGACCTTGGAAACAGCGCGGGAGATTGAAAAAGCGCGGGAGCTGCGAGGCAGAGGGGACAGTTTAAAAGGTCGCGGCGTGGGTGAGGTAAGTACTGCTTAACAACTTCCTTACCTTGCAGGTCAGCTGTTAGTTTGGGAGAGAGAGAGAGCCGGGACCTTGGAAACAGCGCGGGAGATTGAAAAAGCGCGGGAGCTGCGAGGCAGAGGGGACAGTTTAAAAGGTTGCGGCCTGGGTGAGGTAAGTACTGCTTAACAACTTCCTTACCTTGCAGGTCAGCTGTTAGTTTCGGGAGCAGCCCTATTGGCTGACTGTAAATCAGGAAGGATACAAAGGGTGTGGCTGAAGTGCCTATAGTAACAGAGTGCTGGAGGCAAACAGAGTGTATCTGAGTTTGGGTAAGTTTGAGTTCGGGTAAGAGGTGTGTGAGGGCTGTGTTTTGTTTGGAGTTTGGTGTTTGGGGTTGAGTTTCCAAAAAAAAAAACAAAAAAAAATTTAATTAAGTAAATTAATTAACTAGTTAAGGGAATTTGGTGCTCATCTTAAGGAGGTGCAGAGAAGCAGACCTGTGAGGGAGTCTCGGGAGCAATTACATCACAGCCAGCAGGTAAGTGATTGGCTTGTGACTGGTAAGTGATTTCTCTCTCTTTGACATTCTCTTAGCTGTGTAGTGTAGTTCAAATTTAACTTCAGGTTTAAGTCATGGCAGGAGAGCTCAGACCCATGTCATGCTCCTCTTGTGAGATGTGGCAAGTCAGGGACCCTTCTGGTGTCCCTGACTCCTTCATCTGCAAGAAGTGTGTCCAACTGCAGCTCCTGTTAGACCGCTTGACGGCTCTGGAGCTGCGGATGGACTCACTTTGGAGCATCCGCGATGCTGAGGAAGTTGTGGATAGCACATTCAGTGAGTTGGTCACACCGCAGATTAAAATTACTGAGGCAGATAGGGAATGGGTGACCAACAGACAGAGGAAGAGTAGGAAGGCAGTGCAGGGATCCCCTGCGGTCATCTCCCTCCAAAACAGATTTACCATTTTGGAAACTGTTGGGGGAGATGGCTCACCAGGGGAAGGTGGCAGCAGCCAGGTTCATGGCACCGTGGCTGGCTCTGCTGCACAGAAGGGCGGGAAAAAGAGTGGCAGAGCTATAGTGATAGGGGATTCAATTGTAAGGGGAATAGACAGGCGTTTCTGCGGACGCAAACGAAAATCCAGGTTGGTATGTTGCCTCCCTGGTGCAAGGGTCAAGGATGTCTCTGAGCGGCTGCAGTGCATTCTGGAGGGTGAGGGTGAACAGACAGCTGTCATGGTGCATATAGGCACCAACGATTATAGGTAAAAAAAACAGGATGAGGTCCTAAAAGCTGAATTTAGGGAGTTAGGAGTTAAACTAAAAAGTAGGACCTCAAAGGTAGTAATCTCAGGATTGCTACCAGTGCCACGTGATAGTCAGAGTAGGAATGACAGGATAGCTAGGATGAATACGTGGCTTGAGAGATGGTGCAAGAGGGAGGGTTTCAAATTCCTGGGACATTGGGACCGGTTCTGGGGGAGGTGGGACCTGTACAAATCGGACGGTCTGCATCTGGGTGGGACCGGAACCAATGTTCTCGGGGGTGTGTTTGCTAGTGCAGTTGGGGAGGGTTTAAACTAATGTGGCAGGGGGATGGGAACCGATGTAGGAAGTCAGTGGGGACAGAAACAAAAGGCAGGAAGGGAGAGTGTGTAAAGCATGACCAGAGAAAGCAGGGCAGAGAACAAGGAAAATCTACATTAAACTGCATTTATTTCAATGCAAGGGGCCTGACGGGCAAAGCGGATGAACTCAGGGCATCGACGGGCACATGGGACTGGGATATTATAGCTATGACTGAAACATGGCTAAGGGAGGGGCAGGACTGGCAGCTCAATGTTCCGGGGTACAGATGCTATAGAAAGGATAGAAGAGGTAAGAGAGGAGGGGGAGTGGCGTTTTTGATTAGGGAGAACATCACGGCAGTACTTAGAGGGGATATATCCGAGGGTTCGCCCACTGAGTCTATATGGGTGGAATTGAAAAATAATAAGGGAGAGATCACCTTGGTAGGACTGTACTACAGGCCCCCAAATAGTCAGCGGGAAATTGAGGAGCAAATATGGAAGGAGATTACAGATGGCTGCAAGAATAATAGGGTGGTAGTAGTAGGGGACTTTATAACTTTCCCAACATTGACTGGGACAGCCATAGCATTAGAGGCTTGGATGGAGGGAAATTTGTTGAGTGTATTCAGGAGGAATTTCTCATTCAGTATGTGGATGGACCGACTAGAGAGGGGGCAAAACTTGACCTCGTCTTGGGAAATAAGGAAGGGCAAGTGACAGAAGTGCTAGTGAGGGATCACTTTGGGACAAGTGACCATAACTCCATTAGTTTTAAGATAGCTATGGAGAATGATAGGTCTGGCCCAAGAGTTAAAATTCTTAATTGGGGCAAGGCCAATTTTGATGGTATCAGACAGGAACTTGCAGAGGTAGATTGGGGGAGACTGTTGGCAGGCAAAGGGACGGCTGGTAAATGGGAGGCTTTTAAAAATGTGTTAACCAGGGTGCAGGGTAAGCACATTCCCTTTAGAGTGAAGGGCAAGGCTGGTAGAAGTAGGGAACCCTGGATGACTCGAGATATTGAGACTCTGGTCAAAAAGAAGAAGGAGGCATATGACGTACATAAGCAACTGGGATCAAGTGGATCCCTTGAAGAGTATAGAGATTGTCGGAATAGAGTTAAGAGGGAAATCAGGAGGGCAAAAAGGGGACATGAAATTGCTTTGGCAAATAATGCAAGGGAGAATCCAAAGAGATTCTACAGATACATAAAGGGGAAAAGAGTAACTAGGGACAGAGTAGGGCCTCTTAAGGATCAACAAGGACATCTATGTGCAGAGCCACAAGAGTTGGGTGAGATCCTGAATGAATATTTCTCATCGGTATTCATGGTGGCGAAAGGCATGGATGTTAGGAAACTAAGGGAAATAAATAGTGGTGTCTTGAGAAGTGTGCATATTACAGAGGAGGAGGTGCTGGAAGTCTTAAAGCGCATCAAGGTAGATAAATCCCCGGGACCTGATGAAATGTATCCCAGGATGTTGTGGGAGGCTAGGGAGGAAATTGCGGATCCCCTAACAGAGATATTTGAATCATCGGCAGCCACAGGTGAGGTGCCTGAAGATTGGAGAGTGGGGAATGTTGTGCCCTTGTTTAAGAAGGGCAGCAGGGAAAAGCCTGGGAACTACAGACTGGTGAGCCTAACGTCTGTAGTAGGTAAGTTGCTAGAAGGTATTCTGAGAGACAGGATCTACAAGCATTTAGAGAGGCAAGGACTGATTCGGGGCAGTCAGCATAGCTTTGTGCGTGGAAAATCATGTCTCTCAAATTTGATTGAGTTTTTTGAGGGGGTGACCAAGAAGGTAGATGAGGGCAGTGCAGTAGATGTTGTCTACATGGACTTTAGCAAAGCCTTTGACAAGGTACCGCATGGTAGGTTGTTGCAGAAGGTTAAAGCTCACGGGATCCAGGGTGAGGTTGCCAATTGGATTCAAAATTGGCTGGACGACATAAGGCAGAGGGTGGTTGTAGAGGGTTGTTTTTCAAACTGGAGGCCTGTGACCAGTGGTGTGCCTCGGGGATCGGTGCTGGGTCCACTGTTATTTGTGATTTATATTAATGATTTGGATGAGAATTTAGGAGGCATGGTTAGTAAGTTTGCAGATGTGCTCGCTTCGGCAGCACATATACTAAAATTGGAACGATACAGAGAAGATTAGCATGGCCCCTGCGCAAGGATGACACGCAAATTCGTGAAGCGTTCCATAATTATAAAAAAAAGAAAGAGTAAGTTTGCAGATGACACCAAGATTGGTGGCACAGTGGATAGTGAAGAAGGTTATCTAGGATTGCAACGGGATCTTGATCAATTAGGCCAGTGGCCGACGAATGGCAGATGGAGTTGAATTTAGATAAATGTGAGGTGATGCATTTTGGCAGATCGAATCAGGCCAGGACCTACTCAGTTAATGGTATGGCGTTGGGGAGAGTTATAGAACAAAGAGATCTAGGAGTACAGGTTCATAGCTCCTTGAAGGTGGAGTCGCAGGTGGACAGGGTGGTGAAGGCGGCATTCGGCATGCTTGGTTTCATTGGTCAGAACATTGAATACAGGAGTTGGGACGTCTTGTTGAAGTTGTACAAGACATTGGTACGGCCACACTTGGAATGCTGTGTGCAGTTCTGGTCACCCTATTATAGAAAGGGTATTATTAAACTAGAAAGAGTGCAGAAAAGATTTACTAGGATGTTGCCGGGACTTGATGGTTTGAGTTATAAGGAGAGGCTGGATAGACTGGGACTTTTTTCCCTGGAGCGTAGGAGGTTTAGGGGTGATCTTATAGAGGTCTATAAAATAATGAGGGGCATAGATAAGGTAGATAGTCAACATCTTTTCCCAAAGGTAGGGGAGTCTAAAACTAGAGGGCATAGGTTTAAGGTGAGAGGGGAGAGATTCAGAAGGGCCCAGAGGGGCAATTTCTTCACTCAGAGGGTAGTGAGTGGCTGGAATGGGCTGCCAGAGGTAGTAGTAGAGGCGGGTACAATTGTGTCTTTTTTAAAAAGCATTTAGATAGTTACATGGGTAAGATGGGTATAGAGGGTTATGGGCCAAGTGCGGGCAACTGGGACTAGCTTAAATGTAAAAACTGGGCGGCATGGACTGGTTGGGCCGAAGGGCCTGTTTCCATGCTGTAAACTTCTATGATTCTAATAAGTTCAAGACCAATAAGAATTTGCCAGAAAATAATATAATAGAATATGGACCAGGGTAGGTAAATGGAGGTAAGATTCGATTAGTTATGATCTCATAAAATTGCGGAACTGGTTTGAGGGACTGAAAGGGCTACTATTATTGCGCTCCCATGTCCTGACAATTGCCATCATTACGACATCCAAGAATGTGTGTTGCATTTAGTTTTCATAACCTTCATTACATGTCATGTCTAAACCTCACAAACTGTAACTTGCCCAATACACCTGCTTGGTCAGTTGGCTGGACATCTGGCTTGTGATGCAGAATAAGGCCAACAGCGTGGGTTCAATTCCCAAACCAGCGGAGGTTATTCATGAAGGCCCATCCTCCCAACCTTGCCCCTCGACTTAGTTGTGGTGATCCTCAACTTAAATCACCACCAGTCAACTCTTCCCCTCATAGAGCCGATGGTCATCTGGGACTAAGGCGACTTTACACTTGCTGTCATATCATAATGCAAGTTGGAGGGTCAACTTTGCATCTGACGACGACTGGGGTGCCTCCTTTGTAACTTTAATGTAAATACATCACATCATCCAATCATTAAAAACAAAAGACAAAAAAAATTAAATAATTGCAGATTAAATAGATCATGCTTAATGCAGCAACCGGGGAAAGCTGTAAAAAATCCCCAGGCTGCGTGACTGGCTGTATAGATTTCTGCTCTGTTTTTCCTGTGCACCATACCCAAAAAAATAGGCATTTCCTGGACTCACAGCAGAGGAGAATCAGCTCTTTCACCTCTTTAACTGTGTCATGGTACCAAAAGCAAAATTTGACAGGTCACTCATAAACCAATCTGCAAGCTGCAAATTGATGAAAATGTATATAATACGATACATACATAGATACAAAGAAGATTGGAGCAAGAGGAGGCCTTTTGGTCCTTCGAGCCTGCTCTGCCATTCATCACGCTCATGGCTGATCATCCAACTCAATAGCCTAATAATCCTGCTTTTCCCCATTTCCTTTGATCCCATTCTCCCCAAATGCTGTAATATATTCAATGTTTTAGCATCAACTACTTGAAGCACTGGTTAAAAGAAGTCCCAGTGTCTGATAAAATTAAAAAGACAACTTGACTTGGTATGTCAACATAAATCACTACATGTGGGATGTAGGCCTTGAGTCAGGTCCTGGCAAAGAGTTGACTGCATTACTGTAGCATCATAAGTTACACACCGCTGCCTCAGAAGATCCACTTAAAAGTCTAGAAACGCTGATAAGAGAACAATAAATGCCAGGAAAACTTGGCAAAGTGTGTTATTCTGAACAGCTTTCAGGGAGGCATATTTTCCAAGGCAACCATTCGATGCTGAACTGATGGGAGACACAACTGACACTTTAGGCCTTACAGCTATAAAATAAATTTCAACCAAAGCCAAACCGGAGCTCTTGAGGATACCTACCTTAAAGTTGGGTGAGAAAATAAAAAGACGTTTCCTAGAAGGCGGAAACGGTTCAATCTCGACACGGAAGCACTGAATATCTTGGGGAAGAGAGATGGCTTGGTTTTCTTTCTGATCAGTCTGTCCAGATCAGGAACATGCAGCTGCGACACTGGGCGGCGCCCGGAGAATGCCGGGAGTTGTAGTTCTCGCCTCGTCGCTTTTGCTTAACGCACTGCGGCTGCGCGCAAAGGCGCGGCCCCGCCCAGCAGCCGACAGACCCCGCCTCTGCGGCAGTGATTGACAGCTGCAACCTGTGACGTTCAGGGGCGGGGGAAGTGGGCATTGAGACACATGTTCTCAGAAACGCAGGGCATTGATTAGACGAGGCAGCAATGTGAAAGCAAAGGTGGAGAGGTTGCAAACATGCAGTGTGGTATTCAGCATCAGTCGAGAGGATAAACAGTCAGCCTTTCCCACTTGCTGTACCCTCCTTCAGAACAGAAAAGTATCTTAGAACCCCTACAGTACAGAAGGTGGCCATTCGGCCCATCGAGTCAGCACCAACTCATGTCCACCTGCACATCCTTCCCTCCCTATCCCCGTAACTCCATAACCTAACCTGCACACTAAGGTGCAATTTACCATGGCCAATGCACCTAGCCCGCACATCTGTCGACAATGGGAGGAAACCAGAGCACCCGAAGGGTGAATGTACAAACTCCCCACAGTTGCACAACGCCAGAATTGAACCCGGGTCCCTTGCGCTGTGAGGCAGCAGTGCTAACCACTGTGCTGCCAAGTCGCCCCATAATTTAAAAACTTGTATTTATATACCGCCCCCCCCCCTCCCCCGTTAGCCTCCACCCCCTTACCCAACCACCATATCCTCTATAGCCATTTAAATATGTTATTAACTGGGATTGCCAATCCTCCATAAGACCATAAGAAATAAAAACAGGAGTAGGTCATTCATCTCTTCAAGCCTGCTGCACCATTTAATAAGACCATGGCTGATCCGTAATCCTTAATTTACCCGCTGATTCGAAATTTATTGATCTCAGCCTTGAAAATGTTCAAGGACTCGGTCTCCACAGCTTCTTTGGGTAAAGAATTCCAAAGATTCACCACTCTTTGAGCTAATATATTCTTCCTCAAATCTGCCTGAGATGCCCCTTATTCTGTGGCTCTGCCCTCCAGGACTGGTCTGGGGTCTCCATGAGTTAAGGATCAATTTCCAGGACACAGTTCTGTGCAACCCAGTGGAAAAATCACTGGGACTTTAAAAGAGATCAGGTATTTTGTCATTTGCTTTGAATATTCTCTTTAACACAAATAAAACCATTGAAAACAGGTAACGGAAAGGATGTTGTAATATTGCGCGTTCAGGACTGTAAAGAGTAATGTAGGACTAGGGAAACAGTACTGCACACATAGATGTAGAGCATCACATGGGAGTAGTAGAGTGTAGTGGTGAGTCTGCCAGCAGTCAACACAAAGCCAGTATCTATTCAGGACTGTCACCTGTACATATGTATATAATTATGTGCTATTAATAAACATGATGTGGAGATGCTGGCGTCGGACTGGGGTGGGCACAGTAAGAAGTCTTACAACACCTAGTTAAAGTCCAACAGGTTTGGCTGGAGTCACTAGCTTTCTAGCTCCTTCATGTGACTCACCTGATGAAGGAGCTGTGCTCCGAAAGCTAGTGACTCCAGCCAACCCTGTTGGATTTTAACCTGGTGTTGTAAGACCTCTTACTATTAATAAACAGTTATTGTTCAACCATACCAATCACCAGACCTCTTCACTAGATGACATACAACCTTGGTGGTGATCGTTCAGGAATCACTAGAGGCAGTGAGGGTCCCAGTGGACTGGAAAGTGGCTAATATAACACCCCTGTTTAAGAAGGGAGGGAGGCAGAATACAGAAAATTATAGGCCGGTTAGCCTGACTTTGGTCACTGGTAAGATTTTAGAGTCCATTATTAAAGATGAGATTGTGGAGTATTTGGAAGTGCATGATAAAATAGGACTGAGTCAAGCGGAGGTCATGTCTGACAAATCTGTTAGAGTTCTTTGAGGAGGTAACAAGGTAGTTAGACAAAGGAGAACCAGTGAGCATGATTTATTTAGATTTCCAGAAGGCCTTTGACAAGGTGCCGCATAGGAGACTGTTAAATAAGATAAGAGCCCATGGTGTGAAGGGTAAGATCCTGGCATGGATAGAGGATTGGCTGACTGGCAGAAGGGAGAGAGTGGGGATGAAGGATTTCAAGATGGCAGCCAGTGACTAGTGGTGTGCCTCAGAAGTTGGTGCTGGGGCCACAACTTTTCACAGTATACAATAACGATCTGGAAGAAGGAACTGAAGGCACTGCTGCTAGGTTTGCAGATGATACAAAGATATGCAGAGGGAAAAGTAGTATTGAGGAAGTACGGGGACTGCAGAAGGACTTGGGCAGGCGAGGACAGTGGGCAAAGAAGTGGCAGATGGAATACAATGTGGAAAAGTGTGAGGTTTTGCACTTTGGAAGGAGGAATGGAGGCTTGGACTATTTTCTAAATGGAGAAATGCTTAGGAAATCAGAAGCACAAAGGGACTTTGGAGTTCTTGTTCATGATTCTCTTAAGGTTAACATGTAGGTCCAGTTGGCAGTTAGGAAGGAAAATGTTAGCATTCATTTGTTAAAAATAAATTTAGAGTACCCAATTAATTTTTCAGTTAAGGGGTAATTTAGTGTGTCCAATCCGCCTACCCTGCACATCTTTGGGTTGTGGGGGCGAAACCCACGCAAACACGGGGAGAATGTGCAAACTCCACACTGACAGTGACCCAGAGCCGGGATCGAACCTGGGACCTTGGCGCCGTGAGACTGCAGTGCTAACCACTGCTCCACCATGTTGCCCTTAAAATGTTAGCATTCATGTCGAGAAGACTAGAATACAAGAGCAGGGATGTACTTCTGAGCCTGTATAAGGCTCTGGTCAGACCCCATTTGGAGTATTGTGAGCAGTTTTGGACCTCGTATCTAAGAAAGGATATGGCAGGCAGGTAAAGGGAACCAGCAGTCAGGAACTCAGGAGCCTCAGCCCTTGACTCTGTCCAACAGGTATGAGGCCCTTGCTCCCTGTGTGGATGGCGAACAGGGTTGCAGGAAGGATGAGTCAGCTGACCAAGGCACCATGGTTCAGCAGGCCATTCAAGGGGAGGGAGTAAATAGGCAAGTTGTAGTTGTAGGGGATTCAATTATCAGGGGGATAGATAGTATCCTTTGTGAGCAGGATAAAGAGTCCCGCATGGTATGTTGCCTGCCCGGTGCTAGGGTGCGGGACATCTCTGACCGGCTTGAAAGGATACTGGAGAGGGAGGGGGAGGATCCAGTTGTTGTGGTCCATGTCGGTACCAACAACATAGGCAAGTCTAGGAAAGAGGACCTGTTTAGAGATTATAAAGAGCTAGGATTCAAATTAAAAAACAGGTCCTCAAGGGTCATAATCTCCGGATTACTGCCCGAGCCACGTGCAAATTGGCATAGGGAGGCAAGAATAAGGGAAGTTAACACGTGGCTGAAAGAGTGGTGTGGGAATGAGGGGTTCCTTTTCATGGGACATTGGCATCAGTTTTTGGATAGGGGGGACCTATACCGTTGGGATGGTCTCCACCTGAACCGAGCTGGGACCAGTGTTCTGGCAAAAAGAGTAAATAGGATGGTCAATAGGACTTTAAACTAAAGACTGGGGGGGAATGGAAAGTCAGGGACCCAAGAGGTGAAGTAATCAGTGGGAAGCGTAGCTGCTTAGGAATACAAAAAAGCACGAAAAGACAGAACTCAGGAGAGGTTACAATAGTCCCCATCCCACAAAATATGACACAATGTATGGAAAGGCTCAGTAAACCAAGGTCCACCACACTAAGAAAACAAAAAGGGACGGTCAATAGAGAATTAAAGGTGCTATATTTAAATGCGCGCAGTGTACGGAACAAGGTAGATGAGCTTGTGGCCCAGATTGTGACTGGCAGATATGATGTGGTAGGCATCACAGAGACATGGTTGCAGGGGGTTCAGGACTGGCATTTAAACATCCAGGGATTCACAACCTATCGAAAAGACAGAGAGGTGGGCAGAGGGGGCGGGGTTGCCTTGTTAATTAGGAATGAAATTAAATCAATAGCACTAAACGACATGGGGTCGGATGATGTGGAGTCTGTGTGGGTAGAGTTGAGGAACCACAAAGGCAAAAAAACCATAATGGGAGTTATGTACAGGCCTCCTAACAGCGGTCAGGACCAGGGGCACAAGATGCACCACGAAATAGAAAGTGCATGTCAGAAAGGCAAGGTCACAGTGATCATGGGGGACTTTAATATGCAGGTGGACTGGGTAAATAATACTGCCAGTGGACCCAAGGAAAGGGAATTCATTGAATGTTTACAGGAGGGCTTTTTGGAACAGCTTGTGATGGAGCCCACGAGGGGACAGGCCATTCTGGACTTAGTGTTATGTCATGAGCCAGACTTGATGAAAGATCTTAAAGTAAGGGAGCACTGAGGAGGCAGTGATCATAATATGGTCGAATTCAATCTCCAATTTGAAAGAAAGAAGGTAGAATCAGATGTAAAGGTGTTACAGTTAAATAAAGGTAACTACAGGGGCATGAGGGAGGAACTGACGAAAATCGACTGGGAGCAGAGCCTAGTGGGAAAGACAGTAGAACAGCAATGGCAGGAGTTTCTGGGAGTAATTGAGGACACAGTACAGAGGTTCATCCCAAAGAAAAGAAATGTGATCAGAGGGGGGATTAGGCAGCCATGGCTGACAAAGGAAGTTAGGGAATGCATCAAAGCAAAAGAGAAAGCCTATAATGTGGCAAAGAGTAGTGGGAAGTCAGAAGATTGGGAAGGCTACAAAAACAAACAGAGGATAACAAAGAGAGAGATAAGGAAAGAGAGGATCAAATTTGAAGGTAGGCTAGCCAGTAACATTAGGAATGATAGTAAAAGTTTCTTTAAATACATTAAAAACAAATGGGAGGCAAAAGTTGACATTGGGCCGCTCCAAAATGACGCTGGTAATTTTGTGATGGGAGACAAGGAAATAGCCGAGGAACTGAATAAGTACTTTGCCTCAGTCTTCACAGTAGAAGACATGAGTAATATCCCAACAATTCAGGAGAGTCAGGGGGCAGAGTTGAATATGGTAGCCATCACAAAGGAGAAAGTGCTAGAGAAACTAAGAGGTCTAAAAATTGATAAATCTCCGGGCCCAGATGGGCTACATCCTAGAGTTCTAAAGGAGATAGCTGAAGAAATAATGGAGGCGTTGGTGATGATGTTTCAAAAGTCACTGGATTCAGGGAAAGTACCAGAGGATTGGAAAATCGCTGTTGTAACCCCCCTGTTCAAGAAGGGAACAAGGAAAAAGATGGAAAATTATAGGCCAATTAGCCTAACCTCGGTTGTTGGCAAGATTCTAGAATCCATTGTTAAGGATGAGATTTCTAAATTCTTGGAAGTGCAGGGTCGGATTAGGACAAGTCAGCATGGATTTAGTAAGGGGAGGTCTTGCCTGACAAACCTGTTAGAGTTCTTTGAAGAGATAACAAATAGGTTAGACCAAGGAGAGCCAATGGATGTTATCTATCTTGACTTCCAAAAGGCCTTTGATAAGGTGCCTCACGGGAGACTGCTGAGTAAAATAAGGGCCCATGGTATTCGAGGCAAGGTATTAACATGGATTGACGACTGGCTGTCAGGCAGAAGGCAGAGAGTTGGGATAAAAGGTTCTTTTTCGGAATGGCAACCAGTGACGAGTGGTGTCCCACAGGGTTCAGTGTTGGGGCCACAGCTGTTCTCTTTATATATTAACGATCTAGATGACGGGACTGAGGGCATTCTGGCTAAGTTTGCCGATGATACAAAGATAGGTGGAGGGGCAGGTAGTATGGAGGAGGTGGGGAGGCTGCAGAAAGATTTAGACAGTTTAGGCGAGTGGTCCAAGAAATGGCTGATGAAATTCAATGTGGGCAAGTGCAAGGTCTTGCACTTTGGAAAAAAGAATAGAGGCGTGGACTATTTTCTAAATGGTGACAAAATTCATGATGCTGAAGTGCAAAGGGACTTGGGAGTCCTAGTCCAGGATTCTCTAAAGGTAAACTTGCAGGTTGAGTCCGTAATTAAGAAAGTAAATGCAATGTTGTCATTCATCTCAAGAGGCTTGGAATATAAAAGCAGGGATGTACTTCTGAAACTTTATAAAGCATTAGTTAGGCCCCATTTAGAATACTGTGAGCAATTTTGGGCCCCACACCTCAGGAAGGACATCCTGGCACTGGAGCGGGTCCAGCGGAGGTTCACACGGATGATCCCAGGAATGGTAGGCCTAACATACGATGAACGTCTGAGGATCCTGGGATTATATTCATTGGAGTTTAGGAGGTTGAGGGGAGATCTAATAGAAACTTACAAGATAATGAATGGCTTAGATAGGGTGGATGTAGGGAAGTTGTTTCCATTAACAGGGGACTAGGACCCGGGGGCACAGCCTTAGAATAAAAGGGAGTCACTTTAGAACAGAGATGAGAAGAAATTTCTTCAGCCAGAGAATGGTGGGTCTGTGGAATTCATTGCCACAGAGGGTGGTGGAGGCCGGGACGTTGAGTGTCTTTAAGACAGAAGTTGATAAATTCTTGATTTCTCGAGGAATTAAGGGCTATGGAGAGAGAGCGGGTAAATGGAGTTGAAATCAGCCATGAGTGAATGGTGGAGTGGACTCGATGGGCCAAATGGCCTTACTTCTACTCCTATGTCTTATGGTCTTATGGTCTTATGCTGGCCTTGGAAAGGGTCCAGAAGAGGTTCACTGAATGATCCCTGGAATGAAGAGCTTGTCATATGAGGAATGGTTGAGGATTCTGGGTCTGCACTCCTTGGAGTTCAGAAGGATGAGGGGGGGAATCTTATTGAAACTTACAGGATACTGCGAGGCCTGGATAGAGTGGACATGCAGATGATGTTTCCACTTGTAGGGAAAACTAGAACCAGAGAGCACAATCTCAGACTAATGGGATGATCCTTTAGAACAGAGATGAGGAGGAATTTCTTCAGCCAGAGGGTGGTGAATCTGTGGAACTCTTTGCCGCAGAAGGCTATTGAGGCCAAATCGCTGTGTGTCTTTAAGACAGAGATAAAAGGTTTTTGATCAATAAGGGGATCAGGGGTTATGGGGAGAAGGCAGGAGGATGGGGATGGGAAAAATATCAGCCATGATTGAATGGCGGAGCAGACTCAATGGGCCAAGTGGCCTAATTGAATTCTGCTCTTATGGCTTATTGCCTTATTGCTCGTACGGTGCTCACCCCAGTCCAACGCCGGCATCTCCACATCATTATTGCCTTATGGTCTTACTACATGGTAGCAACAAATGAAGAACCCTCAAATCCCTCAAAATGAAGAAGCAAAGAAATTGCAGTCTGCCCTGAGAGAAGTGCACCTAACTTGAAGGTCTTGAATGCACAGCTGGAGATTGTCTAAGGAGTTCCATTACAAGCACGAAGACTGAAGGACAGAAGAAAGGTCCATTGTGCAGCGCAAAAAGACTCCACCAGGGCATGGTAAACATTTGGGGGTGGAGTATTATAAGGGTGTTCAGGACTGTAAGGGTTAATATGGACCTGGCAAAACAGTACCACCCACATTATGATGTAAAGAGTCATATGGGAACAGTAGTGGTAAGAAGTGGTAGAAGTCGTCATGAACATAGCACCTAGTTCGGACTGTATCTTTTGTGTATATAGTTAAGTGTTATTAATAAATAGTTATTTTTCAACTATACAAGCTTCAAACATCTTGGCACGCATTACAACTGTACAACAGGTGTTTGGCTAACAGTCAAGCATCGTCCAAATGGGTATTGAGTCTTTTTGCTTTCCAATTGCAGAGAAAAGCAATGTGTCACAAGGATGGATTTGTTGGCCAACTAATGGAAAGAGCGTTGGGGCAAGTCATGTGAAGACGCCTCAAGGAATACATTTAATCATATTTGGCAACCCTATTTTTTAAGTGTAGTCACTTCTCTAATTTAAGAAACATTGCAACCAATTTGCACACAGCAAAATCCCACAACAGCAATGTAATAATAACCACATAATTTGATTGAGGAATAAATATTGGCCAGGGCACCAAGGATAACTCCCCTGCTCTTCATTCACCTGATGAAGGAGCTGTCCTCCGAAAGCTAGTGTTTGAAACAAACCTGTTGGACTTTAACCTGGTGTTGTAAGACTTCTTACTGTGCCCACCCCAGTCCAACACCGGCATCTTCACATCATCCCCTGCTCTTGTTTGAAATGATGGCATTGGACTATCTACACTCACCTGAGGGGGCTTCAGTTTAACATCCCAGTGTCCTAATTATTGCCGAGATTTGTTTGTTCAAATCTTGAAATGGGACTTGAACCCACAACCTTCTGATTCAGAGTGAACAGCCAAACTGAAAAAGAGGGGGGGAAACAAGCAAGTTAACTGAATCCCACAGGGAAGAGAAAGAAAAATTCACACAAAACACAGACAAATATCAGTGGAAGGATTGTTGGATACCACAGCTTCTGACTGAATGTGTCCTCTGAATGTCCCCATGAGAAATACACTGACCTTGTGCACCGTTCCAACACAATTTAATTTGCTTCAGGAAAAACAACTTGGAGAAATTTTCCACTTGTCTCAGCTTGTTTGGTGCCCAGGTTCCAGGGCAGACTGCACCCCTCATCGCCAGGAAAACCAAGAGCCATCGATGGGACCGGAATATTCCGCAGGTGTGAACAGCCGGTAAATTCCACCCCATAATTCTACTCCAGAATTGGTCTACTCCAAGTAAACTATTAAATGGTTCAGAATGAAAAAACAGAAAATGCTTAAAATACTCTTCACAGGGCAGCACGGTGGCACAGTGGTTAGCACTGCTGCCTCACGGCACCGAGGTCCCAGGTTCGATCCCAACTGTGGGTCACTGTCCGTGTGGAATTTGTACATTCTCCCCGTGTTTACGTGGGTTTCGCCCCCACAACCCAAAGATGTGCAGGGTCGGTGGATTGGCCATGCTAAATTGCCCCTTAATTGGAAAAATAATTGGGTACACTAAATTTTTTTTTTTTTTAATATTCAGCACGTCTGACAGCATCTACATCATTGGCCTGAATCATTAACTCTCCACAGATACTGTCAGACTTGCTGAGTATTTCTCAATAATTCTATTTCAGATTTTTCGCAACTGCAGTAATTTTGTTTTGAGCAAATGGTTCAATCTATTTCTTTTAAGTCATTTTAAATTATTTTTAAATCAAGTTACACGGGTGGGTGACTTGATACCCATATTAAAAATGCTTATTTTTGTTCATAAAACTATTGTTAATTGTATTTACAGCAAGGAATAATCTTTTAATGGAAAGCAAGAAGAAATTGCAAAATATTTTCCTGCCCGATTGCGCTAGATCATAAAAGATTGTGATTGCATCAATTAATTTCAGTGGAAGTTTGAAGCATAACCCAACTGTTCTTGATACATGGATAGGATGGGTATAGAGGGATATGGCACTAGGAAGTGCTGAGGGTTTTGGCCATGCCATTGGTGACCATGCCTTCAGCTTCTTAGGCCCTTTCCATCTCTTACTCCTCTCTTAAAATACTCCTTTAAAACCTACTCTACACCCATGCTTTCGGACATTGGCTGTAATATCTCATTATGTGGCTGTAACTAATGTGGTTTGAGGGAGGAATGCTATCTCCTTACATAGGTTATACAGTCACATGTTCTCTATGTATTACAAAGGCGAAAATAATGGCAAGTAAGTGGAAAGCACTAACTAAATCACTGTATTCGAACATTACAAATCGGATGAGCTTTGCTTTCATACTTCTCTATGTCATTAAGACGCTGAATTAATTACAATCTTGTAATCTGTTAAAAATTGTATTCCCCTTTTAATCAAAGTCCGTTAGTAGTATTTAAGGGTACATCAGGGGCAGGTATAAACCAGTACTCCAACATTCCTAACCACTATGTTCCATTTATACAGTAGATTTTGCTTTAGTCATGAAAAATGGCATGTTTTAAACCCTAAAATTGTCGACAATACAAAATCTGGAAAACATTTGCTCCAGGAGACATTGTTTTTGTTGATTGTGACGAGTGTAATAAATGGGTATTTTAGAACTCAGCAGTCTATGTTTAACTTCTGAAATTGTGTGCTAAAAATGATCCATTACTATTTTGAATATGTGGCTTAGAAATTGCAAAGATTTTGTTTACTACCTCCATAGTTTCTCGATATCAGGCTGAAAATCAAACGGTTACTGTGATAGTAAGAAATTCTATATTTTGCAGAAGTTATAATCTCAGAGCTGGATGAAATAATGGATTTTTCTGATTGCCACATTGTAACTTTTTTTTGCTTTTTAATCAATAGAGTTACAGATTATGTGACTTTCGTGCAGTTGAGTTTCATGTTATGCATGAAGAGCAGGAAAGCAATCTTCCTCTAATTAATTTAGTTTAAGTTTCAGCTACGCTGCAAAAACTCCACTCATTCTTAATTCCTCAGGGCCAAATTACATTTACTTACATAATAACAATGACTGCATTTCAGCAGTAATATGTTAACTGTGAAGTGCTTTTGGACACGATTAAGTGCTATATATATATATGATAGTTCTTTCCATCTTTAACTTTCCCCACACCCCTCACTGGGTTGGGAATAAACAAAGAACAAAGAAAAGTACAGCACAGGAACAGGCCCTTCAGCACTCCAAGCCTGTGTCGACCATGCTGCCCGTCTAAACTAAAATCTTCTACACTTCCTGGGTCCGTATCCCTCTATTCCTATCCTATTCATGTATTTGTCAAGATACCCCTTCAATGTCACTATCGTCCCTGCTTCCACCGCCTCCTCCGGCAGCGAGTTCCAGGCACCCACTACCCTCTGTGTAAAAATCGTGCCTCGTACATCTCCTCTAAACATTGCCCCTCGCACCTTAAACCTATGCCCCCTAATAATTGACCCCTCTACCCTGGGGAAAAGCCTCTGACTATCCACTCTGTCTATGCCCCTCATAATTTTGTAGACCTCTATCAGGTCGCCCCTCAACCTCCGTTGTTCCAGTGAGAACAAACCGAGTTTATCCAACCGCTCCTCATAGTTCATGCCCTCCATACCAGACAACATCCTGGTAAATCTCTTCTGCACCCTCTCTAAAGCCTCCGCATCCTTCTGATAGTGTGGCAACCAGAATTGAACACTATACTCCAAGTGTGGCCTAACTAAGGTTCTAAATAGTTCTTGTTCACCACCTGTTATTGAAGTCAGTGAAACGTAATAGCTGTTTGCTATTTCAATAATTCCAGAAGAAACCGAGCGATGTGGAAGGCAAGATTTACTCGACTTGTGCTGAGAAGGGTTAGAGGTAGGGCAGCACGGTGGCGCAGTGGTTAGCACTACTGCCTCACAGCGCCGAGGTCCCAGGTTCGATCCCGGCTCTGGGTCACTGTCTGTGTGGAGTTTTCACATTCTCCCCGTGTTTGCGTGGGTTTCACCTCCACAACCCAAAGATATGCAGGGGAGGTGGATTGGCCACATTAAATTGTCCCTTAATTGGAAAAAATAAATTGGGTACTCAAATTTTTTTTTTAAAAGGTTTAGAGGTTGTTTCCCTTCCTATTTAGTACTCTCTCAAGTATGGAGTTGTGAAATATAATGCACACTGTCACAGATCATCATGTTCTAATATAATGCACACTGCCACAGATCATCATGTTCTAATCTTCAGTCAGCCAGGTATTGTACATTCTAATTGGATAGATACCCTTTCTGCTTTAGGCACACTGGAAAAATAAACATAGTTTTAAAACATGGATTGAAAAACTTCCTACGCCTCACATAGGAGAAAATGATTCATCGCCTGACTAGGTGTGGTGTTTCAATTTGTCTTTGTAACTGAACACTCATTTTCATTTTGTTTAAATCTTACCACACCTTGATGTTGATTGGGCTGAGGTCCGTCGACAAAATCATCAGAATCAACTGACTGCATCTGATAGATACCGGTCTTGCATAGAGTCCTGAAACTTTACTATGATACTTCACTATGTACTGATAGATTCTAGTCTTGTACACATTGCTGTAGCTTTACTGTGATACTTGTACTATGACTAATTGCTAACATACTAACCCAAATTAGGCCTTTCTTTGGTAAACCTAAACTGTGTCTGTAGATTGCTTCTATTGTGAATTGCAAGACAAGAGAAAAGTATTTATTCCCAGCTATTTTCTGAAGTTCCAATACAATTTTATGAAGCTAAAATATCAAAAGACCCACAACCAACAAAATTGTAGTAACACCTTGCAGTTGTGCAGTTTTGAAATGTTTTATTACTTCAAAAATGCTGGAGTAATTGGAGACTAGTCTTGGGAAAACTTTCTGAGAAAATTGGTTTGCAAAAAGCATACTTTGAATGTTTTATGTATATTGGCTAGGACTTTACTTTTTAATCACTGAAACAATCAAAACAAAAGCTGCAATGCCTCTTGTTATGATCCCCTGGGGTAGTGTGCATTCAATTCAAGCCCCACTTGTCCCGGAATCGCAACACAGTTGAAATTAATTTTTAATTTTACAAATACCCAAAGTCTTTGGTCTTCGCTGCCCAATAACTACAGTCACTAGGTTTGTAAATTTAAACACAATTAACTTTTAATAATAATAACTATAGCTATGTAAGCAACAAATAATAATAATCTTTATTATTGCCACAAATAGGCTTACATTAACACTGCAATGAAGTTACTGTGAAAAGTCCCGGGTCGCCACATTCCAGCGTCTGTTCAGGTACACAGAGGGAGAGTTCAGAATGTCCAAATTACCTAACAGCACATCTTTCGGGACTTGTGGGAGGAAACCGGAGCACCCCGAGGAAACCCACGCAGACACAGGGAGAACATACAGACTCTGCAGAGACAGTGACCCAAGATGGTGACGAGGTAGAATTCCGAACGGACTACAGAAGATACAAAATGGATGCCGCCTGATCTAAAATGGACTCTGTCAATGTTCTTGACCCTATGTTATTATCAGTGTCTGCTGTTGAAGTAGTAAAGCTTTGTGCAAAACAAGTGATCCACAACCAGATGCATCCGGAGAAACAATGAGCCGTTGGCAACCTTTGCCCAATGTCTGTATTCTTAGCTACTTGTAACTGCCAAAGGGGCCCCAAATTAAGGAACTAGCAAGGAATGAGGAAGGACATGTTCAACGTGGCTGGACTATTGACTCCATGACTTTATGTAACCTTTATCTATGTAAAGAATTGATTGGGTAAGGCAAACTGCCAATTAGAGGCTAGAGAAGCTAACTTGGAGGCATTAATGGCATTGAAGTTGCATGTTATGAATTGTGACGCAAACAGAATTGATTGGGTATATGTAAATGCAAATGCAAACTAATTCCGCTTTCCTTCTGTATATTAGGCCAATGCGACCTCAGCTCAGGTGAGAAAAAGTGCTGCACAGACCGTGGGAGTCAAAGGCCTTTTCTCCCAGAGCTCTGAAAATTAATAAATTGCTTCTTTACTCACTCAAAGGTCTATTCGTGAATATTTTCACCTACAATGGGAATCGAACCTGGGACCCTGGCGCTGTGAATCAACAGTGCTAACCACTGTGCTACCATGCCGGTACTTTTCTAATATAACCCCATTCTTTAACTCGGCCCACTCTCTACACATACACTAGACAGAGGGGAAAGCGGAATGTAAAGATAATAATATAAGTAAAAGGATAAAAGTCTCTGTTTCAGATGAATGTCTTCCATTTAGATCTTTCTTCAGTCTAGACCTCCAGTTGGATGTCGTTGTTTTCAGTCTGTAATGGTGTTCACTGTAGACTCATCAGGGTCTCGATACTTCGCTGCAGACTGAGAAACAGCAGACAGGAAACATTTGGGAGAAGGAGAGAGAAAGCAACCACCAAGCTTCTCCTCTCAGTGTCCAGGAGCTTTCTGTCAGGTTCTCTGAAAGCCCCATCTGGCAAGACCCAATTGCTGTCTGTTGCTGGGCCAGAATGCGGTCCCCTGGCCAATCCATTGGCCACCAGCCAACCAATTGAACCAAATCTCTCAGGTGCCAGAACGTACGAGTTCTTCTGTTCAAAATGTAAATCTTCACAGCAGATTTTTCAACTTTTGAGTTCCTCACTTCCCTTGTTTGACTTAGAGGTATGTCTCCATTAAAGATCCATGGACCAAAAACAATGATGACAAAGTAAAAGAAATAGGAAATAAGGGAATCAACCCTGACATACTCTCAACCAACTTTCAGCATCAACCGTATGAAACATTGCATTCCATAACTGCTAAGTACAGGGTGCAAGAGATGACAGAAGTATGAATAATTTTCAGCAGCAGAACTAGGAGAGGGAAGGAACAGAGATTGGATAGAGTTGGCACAGTTAACTAAGTGCTGTTCACAGATCTGGTGATGGACACGATGCGAGTTGCCATGCTCGAGTCAAGATTACTGAACGTTAAGAACAGACCTAATGTTACCGGAAGGTCTGAAAATGTAAGAAAACAAAATCAGTAACAAAGATTCAAAATGATACATGAAACTACAAACGAAATAACGCACGTTGAGATGCCATCACCAGGTTATTTTCAAACACCTTCAAAGGGCATACTTCAAGGTGCTACCCCCAGTTGCTGCTGACTGTAACATAAATTTACTGTTGAATTTGATAGCTCTGTCAAATTATTACTATTCTCCAGCTCCTGTAGAGTAATAATTCCAGACTGCGGAACATATACAACATGATTTACAAGTGGTTTAGGCTTTAAAATACTACTTATTTATTATTGGGAGCATTGGATGCCACACTTGACGCTCTTTTGGGGGAGCAGGGAGAAGTATTCTGTTTCCTGAGAATGACCAAAGGTCAGCCAGCCAGACTGAACAATTGTGGTAGCGTGGCCCCTTTAAGGGGGTGAGCAACACAGACCACATGATTGGCTCAGGACCAATCGCGCAGGAGCGCACAAACCAGAGGCGGAATTGCACTTTTGGGGGCCCCCATATCATGCTCTGCCCCCTGGTGATGTTGCGGCTCACCCCCAAAGATATCGAGCCCTGTCCCCAATGATGTCAAACCCACCCACAATGACATTGAGCCTCCCCCGAATGACATCAGTGCCCTCCTGACTCCGCCCACCCTCAACTCACACAATGCCTGGTGCAGAAACTCAAAATCACTGCTTAACAGACTGCTGTAGTTCCTTTTAACTTAAGACAAACACTAGTCTGTACTGTTGATAAATTATTCCAGGGTCCCAGGTTCGATTCCTGGCTTGTGTCACTGTCTGTACTCTAAATTTATTTAAAAAAATACTTTTTCAAAAATGAATTGTTTAACTGATCATTGTAAACCTATTTCTTTGATGCTAGTGTGGTTAATTCTGTGTTTAATTTAAAGTTTGTTTTAATATAAAATATACCTATTGGTCAGAGTCAACACTCCTGGGTGAAGTATCCTTTCCTCAGTTTTACAATTAGAACATTTGTTTGGTGTTCTTGTTCGGTATCCTAATAAAAGTTAGGATCCTTATTCCATTAATTATGTGGGTTTTCAATCGATAATACCCCTAATACTGTGGGAAAAGGGCAAAACGTGAAGGACTCTAGCGGGAGCATCTTCCGCCTACATTACATTACGGAAGTCCCAAACACTGTCAAGATTTGACGCAAAAGAGGGCGCCATGGTGGTGCAGTGGTTAGCACTGCCGCCTCACGGCGCCGAGGACCCGGGTTCGATCCCGGCCCCGGGTCACTGTCTGTGTGGAGTTTACACATTCCCCGCCCATGTCTGCATGGGTCTTGCCCCACAACCCAAAGATGTGCATGGTATGTGGATTGGCCACGCTAAATTCCCCCTTAATTGGAAAAAAAAATGAATTGGGTACTTTAAATTTAATATATATGTACTCGATGCAAAAGATGTGGAAGCCTTTTTCTTTAAATCACATTTGAGAAAGTAGCTAAACAACTGAAGTGGCCAAACTCTATGTGGGTATTGTTGGTTCAAAGTTGGCAGGTAGAACTAGTGAAGTGTTTGCATCACTATCTGAAGAGGTATTGAAGGATTATGATGAGGTGAGAAAAGCCATATTAAGTTATTAAGTGCATGTGAACAAGTGCCAGAAGCCAACAGACAGAAGTTTTGAAATCTGAGTAAAGAACCAAGTCAGATGTAGATAGAATTTCAAAGAATCAAACAAAATAATTTTGATAGATGGATGAGAGCATTATAAATAGACCGAATGCATGAAGCTCTTAGGGTTACTTTGGAAGAATTTAAAGATTCACTTCCAGCAGTAGTGAGAACTCATGTGGAAGAGTAAAGGGTTAAAACTGCTAGACAGGCAGCGGAAATGGCAGGTGATTTTGAATTAGTTCATAAATCAACGTTTGTTTTTGACATCAATTCCAATCGGTGAAGGATACAAGTTTGGGAACTGAGAAATCCACAGGTGGTCAAGGCAAATGAGGTCCAGTTGGAGATATTAAAGAGATTTTGCCTCAGGTTTAAAGGGAAACTTATGAGGATGGAAGAGGTAAGAAAACTTAAACATTTTCATTTTTTGGACACACAAAGCAGCAGTGTTGATGGCTTAAGAAAAGTGCTGGTAAGACAAACTCTTTAAAGCAGGATAAGCAAGTGGGGTTTATTAAAGTGGCAAAATGAACCACAGTTGCATCTAAAGAGGTACAAAAGAGTGTACAGCCAGTTCAGAGGTTGCTTGATAGGAAGGTGCCAGATCTTTTTAAAGGTTATATTTGTGAGGATGAGGTTCACTCGTGTGTACAAGGTGGAGTGGGTTAAAATCTGAAGGGATACAGGAGGAAGTTAGTCTGTCGTGGTAAGAGTTAAGGAGATGTGTTGTTCAGAGGGGGTTTTGGAATGTGATGTGTAGGGGAAGTGAAGCATCAGACCGATACCAGTCCTCCGATTTCCTGGGGGTTGGAATTTCCCACCAAGTAGCTGATGGGCTGTCATTCACTTCCGCTGCTCAGTCTTTATAACTGTGGGGAAGATTCAACAAGTCACAGCAGAGCTTGGCTCGGAGGACAGCGCGCTGTTAGGAGGGAACAGGAACAACTCTTGAGCAGGTTTGGTCTTTCACTGTCGCTTGAAGTTTGAAAATATATAGTGGTAGCAGCATACAAACGATCGTCCGTTGTTTGTACTAAATATCTTAGCGATGTGTATTTTTCAGATTATTCCGATGCCAAGAAACCATGAGCACACACCCGAAAATAAAAGGTTGCATACAGGTGATGTGCTCACTGGAGGGGTAGACAAGAGTTGCCTTCGGCAGTTGCTGAGAACCACAGAAAGCTGGCACTGTCTCTGTACTGAGGCCATGCCTGTGTGAGGGACAAGGCGGGTACAAGGTTGGGGTCTGAATTGCAACTGGTAAAACGGATAGTTCCATGGTCCCAAGATTTAGTCCGTTGATAATTCATATTTGATGCAATAATTTGAATTAAACAACACAACGCAGGAAAATAGAAGTTAATTGCTCAGAACTTGATACATCAATTTTGATTTAATTTGAATTAAGTGACTTTGAACTCCGAGTAGATGAAAGAATGTCACAAGGACGGGTTCAATAATTAAGTTGTGATGGTGTGACTGTCTCTAAGGTGTATCTACTTCCATTGCGTGCTATTGAACAAGTTTGACGTTTTATTTGTATGCAAGCAATGCCCAACTACACCTGTCCGTCACCTCCTCTAACTTAATGACCACCTTTTATCAGACACTTTGTCTCACATCAAGCTTTGGGTGAACAAAATCAAAGAATAATCCTAGAATTTACAGTGCAGAAGGAGGCCATTCGGCCCATCGAGTCTGCACCAGCCCTTGGAAAGAGCATCCCTACCTTAGCCCACACCTCCACCTTATCACCGTAACCCCACCCTTTTTGGACACTAGGGACAACTTAGCATGGTCAATCCACCTAACCTGCACATCTTTGGACTGTGGGAGGAAACCGGAGCACCCGGAGGAAACCCACGCAGACACGGAGAACGTGCAGACTCCGCACAGACAGTGACCCAAGCCGGTATATCAAACCTGGGACCCCGGAGCTGTGAAGCAACAGTGCTAACCACTGTGCTACCGTGCTGTCCATAATCATCTTGGGGAATTTATTATAGATTGGGAACCTATTTTAAATGAGAAAGTATCAGCTGGGTGCAACCACTGTCAGAAACCTTGGTGAATTCCTTTATCAGCTTGAGCTATTGTAGGCGAACTCATTGCAGTATTGAGGGAATACTGCATTGTCAGATGTGTTGTTTTTCAGTGAAGTTAAACAATAGATGTTCTGTTTTTCTAGATTTTCTTTTTTAACCCATTCTCCTCCTCAAAGAGCAGAGTTCCCCTGCTGTCCTGGCCAACATTCTTCCCTTAATCAACATACTCAAAATATATAATTGAGTTTGCTGTTGGTGGGATGTTACTTTTCAATTGGTTGCTAAATTTGTCTACATTTCAAAAGTATTTTCTTTTTTTGACGTACTTTGAGACATGTAGAATAGAGTAATACATCAGTTAGATTCATGATGCAGAGGCCTGTACGAACGATCTGCAAACATTAATTCAAGTCCCAACATGTTTATTTTGGGACAATCCCAACATGTTAGCTGGGGATTATAAATTCAACTAATTGAATAAAATCTAGAATCAGTACAAATAACAACAGAGGGAGCTGGAGGTTCATGTGCATTAATCTCAGAAGGCAGCAGGACATATTGAATGAGGAATTGGCAAAGCATTTGGGCACTTGTCTTGATGTATATAGGTATTGAGTACAAAAATACAGACATTATGCTGACCCTTTCTAAAGATGTGGTTAGTCTAGAGCAGACCCGGGAGCACAATCTAGCCGATCATGCCTCTCTCCATCCTGCTCGTGGACCCGCTGTTTAAAATATAGGCACAGTAGGTATTACACAGGGCACATATGACTGGAGCACGGCTCAGTAAATTTTTTGGGGTGGAGGATAGGTGTGCGAGGTGCTCGAGAAGCCCAGCGAATCATACCCATATGTTTTGGTCATGCCCGGCACTACAGAGGTTTTGGATGGGGGTGACAAAGGTGCTTTCAAAAGTAGTAGGAGTCCGGGTCGAACCAAGCTGGGGGTTGGCTATATTTGGGGTTGCACAAGAGCCGGGAGTGCAGGAGGCGAGAGAGGCCGATGTTTTGGCCTTTGCGTCCCTAGTAGCCCGGCGCAGGATATTGCTAATGTGGAAAGAAGCCAAGCCCCTGGGGGTGGAGACCTGGATAAATGACATGGCGGGGTTTATAAAGCTAGAGCGGATTAAGTTCGTCCTAAGGGGGTCGGCTCAAGGGTTCACCAGGCGGTGGCAACCGTTCGTCGAATACCTCGCAGAAAGATAGACGGAATGGGAAAAAGAAGGCAGCAGCAGCAGCCCAGGACCGGGGGGGGGGGGGGGGGGAGGAGGAACCAGAAGGACTCTCAGGGTTGTTAATATATACTGTATAGTATGTATAGGTCGTTGCTACAGATAATTATATATTGGACTGTTAAATTATATTTTTGGAGAGTGTTACTTGTGACAAGGCAGTTGCCAATTAGGGCTAGTTTTTATTTTTGTTATTTATTATTTATTCATTTTTTTTTTTTTGTTTATAAAATAGGTCATTGTTATTTGTGTTGTTATAATATTGTGTAAAGGATGCACAATGTACTGTGTTGGTTGACCAAAAATTTTCAATAAAATATTTAATAAAAAAAAAAATATAGGCACAGTAAGAAGTCTTACAACACCAGGTTAAAGTCCAACAGGTGTGTTTGGAGTCACTAGCTTTCGGAGTGCAGCTCCTTCCTCAGCTGAGTGAGAACTTGATATATCAATTTTGATTTAATTTAAATTAAATGACTTTGAACTCCGAGTAGGTGATTGTACCTGAAAGAATGTCACAAGGAAGGGTTCAATAATTAAGTTGTGATAATGAAGGAGCTGTGCTCTGAAAGCTAGTGACTCCAAACAAACCTGTTGGACTTTAACCTGGTGTTACAAGACTTCTTTCTGTGCCCACCCCAGTCCATTGCCGGCATCTCCACATCAAAATATAGGCAAGTGACAGATCTGCAAGAAGCTGCTCTTCCAATCACAGCCCACTTCTCTCCCACATTTGTTGCTGATAGGCTCACTGAGAGAGAAAGAATCTGTGATTGGAGGAGTGGTGTAAAGGGGCGTGGCCATGGAGCATTCTCTCTTTTGGTCTCTCTCTGTTATCCTCCCATGCTGGCACCGTCCCCCGAAAGGAGCACACGGGTTAAGATGACAGAGCTGGCTGGGGATGACCCCAAGGGACAGCTGTGACAGCAACAGGGCCCCTGCAGGGGGCAGCTAAATTCTCCAGCGGAACGGAGTGTGGAAACACACTTGGCATGTTCATTGCAGTCGTGAACTGTTAAAACATGCTGCTGTGCAGAGGGACCTGGGTGTGCTGGTGCACGAGTCGCAAAACGTTGGTGTGCAGGTGCAACAGGTGATTAAGAAGGCGAATCGAGTTTTGTCTTTCATTGCTAGAGGGATGGAGTTCAAGACTAGTGAGGTTATGCTGCAATTGTATAGGGTGTTGGTGAGGCCGCATCTGGAGTATTGTGTTCAGTTTTGGTCTCCTTACCTGAGAAAGGACATATTGGCACTGGAGGGAGTGCAGAGGAGATTCACTAGGTTGATCCCAGAGTTGAGGGGATTAGATTATGACGAGAGGTTGAGTAGACTGGGACTGTACTCATTGGAGTTTAGAAGGATGCGGGGGGGATCTTATTGAGACATATAAAATTATGAAGGGAATAGATAGGATAGATGCGGGCAGGTTGTTTCCACTGGTCGGGGAAAGCAGAACTAGGGGGCATAGCCTCAAAATAAGGGGAGGTAGATTTAGGACGGAGTGTAGGAGGAACTTCTTCACCCAAAGGGTTGTGAATCTCTGGAATTCCTTGCCCAGTGAAGCAGTTGAGGTTCCTTTAAACGTTTTTAAGAAAAAGATAGATGCCTTTCTAAAGAATAAAGGGATTTGGGGATATGGTGTACGGGCCGGAGAGTGGAGCTGAGTCCACAAAGATCAGCCATGATCTCATTAAATGGCGTAGCAGGCTCGAGGGGCCAGATGGCCTACTACTGTTCCTAATTCTTATGTTCTTATGTGAATTCGTCCTCTACTTTTAAAATGTTGAAATTTCGCGAGCTGGCGAGAGGAGTAAGTCTGTGCGAGTGAGTGAACATGTGTGTGTGTAAGAAGGAGAAAATCCTAAGACTGGGAGTAAGCTAGACCCACACCAACCCTTCCTCTCCTCCCTCCTCAAAACCTACCAACAAAGCAGGTTGAAGAGGAGGAATCCCCAGGCTGAAAGGCAACTCACTTCCAACACTCACTTTCATATAATTCTGCTAAGGCTCGCTCCGAATGTTGCTGAGAGAGGCAAACACAAGGGTCAGTGTTAGCTAAACCCAGTTCCTTAGCTCGCCCCCAGTCCCCACGTCTTCCCTCGTGACGAGGACTTGGGGATAGTCTGCTGCTCTAGCTCTGCTTCTCAGACAGCAATGCATAAAAGGTTTCACTGGTTGGTTCTGCTACTTGCCACTTTTTAAAGGGCCATCTTTATTAAGTACTCCTTTTTTCAAATCATCAATTTATTGTTTTGACATTAATTCACGTTTAACATTCTGTCAAGCATTTTTTTTCCAAGATTTTCTCATCCGCTGTTTGAGTGGGATAAAAATGGAATTCTGGCCTCTCACGCACAAAGGTTATATAACCTGGGTAGAGTATTGTGTAAAGTTTCGGCAGCCACACTTTCGGAAGGACGCGAGGGTCCTTGAGAGATGGCAGATTTTATTTGAGGGATGAAGGATCTTAAATGTTAGGTTGGAAAAGCTGAGATTGTTCTCCTTAGAAAAAGGGAGATTTGATAGAGGCGTACAAGATTACAGCAGGTTTAGATATGGTAGATAAAGAAAAGCTCTTCACATTCGCTGATGGTACAAGGTCTTGGGGTCACAGATATAAGGTTTTGGGCAAGTGATGCAAAAGAGATGTGAGGAAGAACACTTTTACACAATTAATAATGACCTGGGATTTGCTGCTTACAAAGGTGGTTACAGTAAGAAGTCTTACAACACCAGGCTAAAGTCCAACAGGTTTGTTTCGAATCACTAGCTTTCAGCGCGCAACTCCTTCCTCAGGTGAATGAAGAGGTGGGTTCCAGAAACACATATATAGACAAAGTCAATGATGCAAGACGATACTCTGAATGCGAGTCTTTGCAGGTAATTAAGTTTTTACAGATCCAGATGGAGCGATTGGAGAGAGGGGTAACCCCAGGTTAAAGAGGTGTGAATTGTGTCAAGCCAGGGCAGTTGGTAGGATTTCGCAAGCCCAGGCCAGATGGTGGGGGATGAATGTAATGCGACATGAATCCCAGTCCCGGTTGAGGCCTACTCGTGTGCGGAACTTGGCTATCAGCTTCTGCTCGGCGATTCTGCATTGTCGCGTGTCCTGAAGGCCGCCTTGGAGAACGCTTTCCCCAAGATCAGAGGCTGAATGCCCTTGACTGCTGAAGTGTTCCCCAACTGCAAGGGAACATTCCTGCCTCACTGCCGCGCGATGTCCGTTCATCCGTTGTCGCAGCTTCTGCATGGTTTCGCCAACGTACCACGCCTCGGGACATCCTTTCTTGCAGCTTATGACGTAGACAACGTTGGCTGAGTTGCACGAGTATGTACCACGTACCTGGTGGGTGGTGTGCGCCAATCACCCTATATGGTCACCTTGAAACAGATGGATTGTATTAAAAGCTATCCCTTTGGGGAAGGAAATCCACTATTCTTACCCAGTCCAGTCTGGCAGGGGCTGGTTTAGCACAGGACTAAATCGTTGGCTTTGAAAGCAGACCAAGGCAGGCCAGCAGCACGGTTCAATTCCTGTACCAGCCTCCCCAAACAGGCGCCGGAATGTGGCGACTAGGGGCTTTTCACAGTAACTTCATTTGACGCCTACTTGTGACAATAAGCGATTTTCATTTCATTTTTCATTTTCTGGCATATATGTGACTTCAGAACTTCAGACTGGCAGCAGTGGCTACCTCTGAAAGGGTCCAGCAAGCTACTCAGTTGCATCACAATGCAATTCGGGATGAGCAATAAAAGCTTCCACATCCCATGAATAAATAGAAAAATTCTGAGTTTGTGATATAATTGTGAGTTCTCTCTTTAAAAGAAAGAGGACTTAACATGTAAACTACCTCCAGTGTAATGTGAATTGATGATCTCGAAGGACTCACACAGGGAACTCAGTTCCAATTTTCTCCTTCTATTCTGATCAGACATTTCACCAAATTGGTTATTGCTGTTAGTTACTGCTGATCAAAAAACTACGCTAAAGTATTGATTGAATTATGCATTGTATTTACAATGTCACCTAGTCATGAAAGCTTTCTTAAAAATACACTTATGATTTTGTTTTGCTGCACTTTGCACTGGTAAAAACATAAAACAAAACTTTGTTGCTAACTCTTTTGAAATACATAAGGTCTAAGAAACATTTCTATCCTCCTCTGTTCCTTGTATACTATTTTCATAATCACTATTTGAACATCTGCTTCACTGGTCATGAAAGCTGTAAAGAACAAAAGGTTCAATTTTTGAGTCAGCGTCTGCTTTGCCTGCTCCCATATTTAACAGTATAATAACCAGAGAATTGAGAAAATGACTTGCTGCTTGGTTTTGTCCAGTGTGGGTTGCGCTCTGGCAGTGGTCTGAGAGTGACCCAGAGTGACCCCTCATTCAGTTCTTCAGTTCCCCTCAATATGGAGAAGTGGTTCTTTTCTCACAGGGTTAAGCATGGGAAATTATGAACTTCTATTAATAGAACCACTGTATATGATAGATACTGTAAAAATCATAAGATTTGTGGCTGGGAAAATGCTGTTGTAATTTATATTCCAAAATAATTTAAACCAGGAAAGGATGTTAATGCAAAAGGATGCTGAAAACAAACTACAAAGAGGGGAACAAAAACATGAAGGCTGGTCCCTTTCACCAAAGGTCAAATATATATTCTGAGATATCGCTTTGACATGAAGAATTGAGGATAGTTCTAAAAATGGGATCATAAACTTAGTCATTTGTCAAGAATGTCATTTGTCAAGAATGTATCAACAAGATCCTTTTCACCTTTGAATTCTGAAATAAAAACAGATGTCGTTCATAACTTCCAATTTATATGCTTAGTTTTTGTACTGTTACATGTATAGATTGTGTTTTTATTATGAAAGGACCATTAAACTATCAAGTTTACCATATAGAATTCTTCAATTTAAATAATCTACACAGAATGGAGTATTTTGAGAGTTAAACGAAGAATTATTTCATACGACGTGCATACTGCTTTTTGAAGTGAACAACTTTCCATCTTAATTTTCCCATTTTTACTGTGCGACCTTGACTTGTGTAATAGTGCTCCCAGTGACCTGCCAACATTTGCCTTCCAACCAACACCTTGAAAAATTAGCAATAAAATCATGCTGTTTGTGAGACCTTGCTGTACATTACAACAGCAACTGAACTTCAAAAACACTTAATTAGCTACAAAGTGCTTTAGGATGCCCTGAAGTTTTTAAAGGCACTATATAAATGCACATCTGTTTTTTCCTTTACCACCTGAAATTATTAAATTCTATTCCATCACCAAAGAAGAAAATGCCCCAATAACACTTAGCGCAATATTTACCAGCACACCAAACAATATTTTATTCACGTTTATTGAATACATAAAAATGTTCGGCTTTGGGGAAAAAGCAGTTGACCAATGATAATGCTTCAGGAGTTTGGTTGAATATTTAGTGGACAGTCACTGCATCATCTCAGTGTCTTGTATTTAGGAAGAAATAAAATGCTACCTTTTTATTCAGAAGGCTAAGTTCTTAACAGAATTTGTTTTTGAATTCTTGAATGCGTACATTTCTATTTTTAATAATATTTCCATAGTAATGTTTCTGAGTTACTGCAAGCTGGTGGCAGCTATCGATCCAGGGATAAATTACAAATATCAGACTTACCAGCACCACCCACATCCTAATAAATGTTTAGTGGCGTTCTATGAAAAAGTGCAAAACACTAGCAGGTCCTGGGAACAATACGTATTCTGAAGTAAAACCTGGTAACATTTACCCTCCCTTCTATATCAGCAGTCGTGTATAAAAGGTGTACTCCCGGCCCCGGGTCACTGTCCGTGTGGAGTTTGCACATTCTCCCCGTGTCTGCGTGGGTCTCACCCTCACAACCCAAAGATGTGCAGGGTAGATGGATTGGCCACGCTAAATTGCCCGTTAATAGGAAAAAAATAATTGGGTACTCTTAAAAAAAAATTTTTTTAAGTGTACAAAAACTGTAGGCCTGTTAATCAAAAATCTTGAAATTATTTTATTTAGATTTAGTGAAAATGGTAATTAGGAGTAAAGATGACCATGAACTCACTCAATCGTTAATTATCCATTCACTGATTGACAGAAGTAGCAACACTAATACTTCATGGTAAACAGAGCACTCCTTAAAGGGGCTATGGTGTCAGGAATATTCAGTTCACAGTTTGTACAAATATGCCATTTTTTAATAGATTTGAAAATGTAGTGCAGAAAATTGCACCTTTGAGCCTGTTAAGAATATTGTTGAATTGATGCAAGTTGTTCTTAATTTTCTCTCTTGCACCAACTGGGCAGAAACTGAAAGCGATCCCATGGGAAATATTTATTGGGTTGGATTCTCCGGTCCCCCAGCTGTGTGTTTCTTGGCAGCGCGCCATTAGCTGACGGCAGGATTCTCTATTCCCTCCGCTTGTCAATGGGATTTCCCATGGAAGCCACCCCACGCCATTGGGAAATCCGCGGGCGGGAGTGAGCTGCCAGCGGGAACAGAGAATCCCAACAGCCGGAGAATTCCGGTCATGATCTACTACAATCTGTTCAGCAGGTTACTTTTTAAAGTATAATTAGTCAGCTACATATAATGCAAGGAATGTTTAACATTCCACATTAATGAGGTACAGTTGGTTGAAAGGTCACTTGACTCTTTTTCTTTCTTTGCAGAAATACTAGAAGAAAGTAAGATCCCAGGAGAAAAATGAAAATCCTGCTTTTGATTTTACTGACATCATTCAGCATTTGCATTGAGATGGTAAGAGATTGTAGTCAAATTAGTTTAAACAGAAAGATTTGATAAGGAGAAAAGCTCTGGGCAGCACGGTGGCCCAGTGGGTTAGCACTGCTAGCTCACGGCGCCGAGGTCCCAGGTTCGATCCCGGCTCTGGGTCATTGTCCGTGTGGAGTTTGCACATTCTTCCCGTGTTTGCGTGGGTTTCACCCCCATAACCCAAAAAAAAGATGTGCAGGGTAGATGGATTGGCCACGCTAAATTGCCCCTTAATTGGAAAAAATGAATTGGACACTCTAAATTTATTTGAAAAAAAAGAAGAAAAGCTCCAAGTAATGATGTTCTTTCCATAGAATTGGCTTTTTTGAAATTATGGACAGGATTCTCCGGCCTCCCAGCCCCATCTTTCTTGGCAGCGGGAGGCGGCACGTCGTTTGAAGGTGGAGGGATTCTCTGCTTCCACCGCTGTCAATGGGAATTCCTATTGAAGCCACCCCACACTGCCAGGAACCCACGGGTTGGGGGTGCGTTGATGGCACGGACAGAGAATCCCACACGCATGAACGGACAAAGAGTTCCAGCCAGTATTTCCCAAAATAATCTCAATCATTAGTTCCCTTCACCATGATATAAGAATTGCTGACATCCTACGATTAATGGCAAAAAATGTCCATTAATAGTCATTGCATCAAATGTGACACAATAGTGCATTGGATTATTATTCCTTATATGGTGATATTGACTTTAAAAGCCATGACTAAGCACAAGATGGTGACATCAATGTCACCCTCACCTAGGAGTTTTCACTTCCTCTGAGAGACAGCAAATTTCAAATAGAGCTCCTTATATAGTCTCCCTCATCTTGTTATAACCCTCTGATTCATGTAGATAAGACCATAGATAAATGCATTTTCAACTCAAAACTCACAATCACGGAATGGTTACAGCACAAAAGGAGTCCATTTGGCCCTTCGTGGCTGTGCTGGCTCTCCAAAGGAGCAATTCACCTAGTTATTAAAATAAATCAGATTTTCACAATCACAAGATAGAACGGATAAAAAAGCCAAACAGCATTCAGTTAGAAACATCATAATACCAGACCCCTCAGCTCCATCCATTAACTTCAGAGCATCCAACTGTTTCTGAAGTAACTTTAGTCATTGATTCCACAACTCTATCAGGAGGTTTATTCAACATGTTGATTACTCTTTGGGGGAAGTATAATTTTCTGATATCGCCCATAAAACTCCCTTCGGGATAAATCTATAATTCTTTGTTCTGCTCCTGCAGTTTAATCTAAAGGTCCAGAATTTTCTTTTTTTTTTTAAATATGTTTTATTGAAATTTTTTTCCCAAACAACAATTTTTCCCCTCTTACAAAGCAAACGCAACAATAACAATACAGAAATTTTTAACAATACACAAGTAACAAAACCCCTTTATCTTTGACCTAAACTAAACTAAACCCCCCCCCTCCCCCCCCTTCCCCCTGGGTTGCTGCTGCTGGTCATCTGTCTTCCCTCTAACGTTCCCCTAGGTAGTCGAGAAATGGCTGCCACCGCCTGGTGAACCCTTGAGCCGATCCTCTCAGGGCAAACTTTACCTGCTCCAGTTTAATGAACCCCGCCATATCATTTACCCAGGCCTCCAGTCCGGGGGGTTTCGCCTCCTTCCACATGAGTAGGATCCTGCGCCGGGCTACTAGGGACGCAAAGGCCACAACGTCGGCCTCTTTCGCCTCCTGAACTCCCGGCTCTTCCGCAACTCCAAATAGAGCTAACCCCCAGCCTGGTTTGACCCGGGACTTCACCACCCGCGAAATCACTCCCGTCACTCCCTTCCAATACCCTTCCAGTGCCGGGCACGCCCAAAACATATGTGCGTGGTTTGCCGGGCTCCCGCCACACCTCCCACATTTGTCCTCCACTCCAAAGAACCTGCTCAATCTTGCTCCCGTTATGTGTGCTCTATGTAGCACCTTAATTTACCCTGCTTAGGGCATCAGCCCACATACCCTCCTCTATCTCCTCCCCTAATTCTTCTTCCCACTTTCCTTTTAGTTCACCCACCGACTCCTCCCCCTCTTCCCTCGTCTCTCGGTAAATCTCTGACACCTTGCCCTCTCCGACCCACACCCCTGAAAGCACCCTGTCCTGTATCCCCTGTGTCGGGAGCAATGGAAATTCCTTCACCTGTTGTCTAGTAAACGCCCTCACCTGCATATATCTCAAGAAATTTCCCCGGGGCAACTTATACTTTTCCTCCAATGCTCCCAAGCTCGCAAAAGTCCCATCTATAAATAAATCTCCCACCCTCCTAATTCCCAACTGGTACCAGCTCTGAAATCCTCCATCCATTCTTCCTGGGGCGAACCTATGGTTGTTCCTGATTGGGGACCCCACCAGGGCTCCCCGCACCCCTCTCTGTCGCCTCCACTGTCCCCAGATATTCAATGTTGCCGCCACCACCGGGTTCATGGTAAACTTTTTAGGTGAGATCGGTAGCGGCGCCGTCACCAGCGCCTCTAAACTCGTCCCTTTACAGGACTTTCTCTCCAGTCTTTTCCACGCCGCTCCCTCACCCTCCATCATCCATTTACGTATCATTGCCACATTGGCGGCCCAATAGTAATCGCCCAAGTTTGGTAGTGCCAATCCTCCTCTGTCCCTACTACGCTGAAGGAACCCCCTCCTTACTCTCGGAACTTTCCCTGCCCACACGAAGCTCGTGATGCTCCTGTCTATTTTATTAAAAAAGGTCTTGGTGATTAGTATAGGGAGACATTGAAATACAAATAAGAACCTCGGGAGGACCATCATCTTAATTGCTTGCACCCTGCCCGCCAGCGATAGAGGCTGCATGTCCCACCTCTTGAAGTCCTCCTCCATTTGTTCTACCAACCGTGTCAGATTAAGTCTGTGCAAGGTTCCCCAGCTCCTAGCGATCTGAATCCCCAGGTATCGGAAGTTTCTTTCCACTTTCCTTAGAGGCAAGCCTTCTATCTCTCTACTCTGGTCCCCTGGATGTATCACAAATAATTCACTCTTCCCCATGTTTAGCCTATACCCCGAGAAATCCCCGAACCCCCTCAAAATTCGCATAACCTCTATCATCCCCCCCGCTGGGTCCGACACGTATAACAATAGGTCATCCGCGTATAACGAGACTCGGTGTTCTTCTCCCCCTCTAATCACCCCTCTCCATTTCCTGGAGTCTCTCAACGCCATGGCCAGAGGTTCAATTGCCAACGCGAACAACAATGGAGACAGCGGGCATCCCTGTCTTGTTCCCCTGTATAGTCGGAAATACTCCGATCTGTGTCGACCTGTAACTACGCTTGCCGTTGGAGCCCCATAAAGAAGTCTAACCCAGCTAATAAACCCGTTCCCAAACCCAAACCGCCTTAACACTTCCCATAAATACTCCCACTCCACCCTATCAAATGCCTTCTCTGCGTCCATTGCCGCCACTATCTCTGCCTCCCCCTCCACTGGGGGCATCATTATCACCCCTAATAGTCGTCGCACGTTAACATTCAGTTGTCTCCCTTTTACGAACCCTGTCTGGTCTTCGTGCACCACCCCCGGGACACAGTCCTCTATCCTCGATGCCAGTACCTTTGGCAACAATTTGGCGTCCACGTTCAATAATGAAATGGGTCTATAGGACCCGCACTGCAACGGATCTTTATCCCTCTTCAAAATTAACGATATCATCGCCTCCGACATCGTCGGGGGTAGAGTCCCCCCTTTCCTGGCCTCATTGAACGTCCTCACCATCAACGGGGCCAACAAGTCCACATATTTTCTGTAATACTCCACCGGGAACCCGTCTGGTCCTGGGGCCTTCCCTGCTTGCATGCTTCCCAGTCCCTTAATAACCTCGTCCACCCCAATCGGTGCCCCAGGCCTACCACCCCTCGCTCCTCCACTTTCGGGAACCTCAATTGGTCCAGGAACTGCCGCATCCCCTCCTCTCCCTCTGGGGGTTGAGACCTATACAGTTCCTCATAGAAGGTCTTGAACACCTCATTTATCTTTCCTGCCCTTCGCACCGTGTCTCCCCTTTCGTCTCTAATTCCTCCTATCTCCCTCGCTGCTGCCCTCTTTCGCAATTGATGAGCCAACAGGCGACTAGCCTTTTCCCCATATTCATACCTCCTCTCCTGTGCCTTCCTCCACAGTACCTCTGCCTTTCTGGTGGTCAGAAGGTCAAATTCCGTCTGGAGTCGTCTCCTCTCCCTGTACAATTCCTCCTCCGGGGTCTCTGCAAATTCCCTATCCACCCTTAAAATCTCCCCCAGTAATCTTTCCCTTTCCTTGGCCTCTGTTTTCCTTTGGTGGGCCCCAATGGAGATCAGCTCTCCTCTGACCACCGCTTTTAGTGCTTCCCATACCACTCCCACAGGGACCTCGCCGTCGTCATTGACCTCCAGGTATCTCTCAATACACCCCCGCACTCTTGCACACACTCCCTCATCCGCCATCAGTCCCACATCTAATCGCCAGAGTGTTCTCTGCTCCCTTTCCTCTCCTAATTCCAGGTCCACCCAATGTGGGGCATGATCCGAAACCGCTATGGCTGAGTACTCAGCTTCTTCCACCCTAGAGATCAACGACCTTCCCAAAACAAAAAAATCTATCCGGGAGTACACTTTATGGACATGGGAGAAGAAGGAAAACTCCCGAGCCCTAGGTCTAAGAAATCGCCATGGATCCACTCCCCCCATTTGGTCCATAAACCCCTTAAGTACCTTGGCCGCTGCCGGCCTTCTTCCGGTCCTTGAGCTGGATCTATCTAGCCCCGGGTCCAGCACCGTATTAAAGTCCCCTCCTAAAATCAAGTTTCCTACCTCCAGGTCCGGTATACGCCCCAGCATCCGTCTCATAAATCCCGCATCGTCCCAGTTTGGGGCATACACATTAACCAACACGACCTCCATTCCCTCCAGCCTGCCACTCACCATTACATATCTACCGCCGCTATCTGCTACGATGTTCTTTGCTTCAAATGCTACCCGTTTCCCCACCAAAATGGCCACCCCTCTATTCTTTGCGTCCAGTCCTGAGTGGAACACCTGTCCCACCCATCCTTTCCTTAGCCTAACTTGGTCCGCCACCTTTAGGTGCGTCTCTTGGAGCATAACCATGTCTGCCCTTAGTCCTTTCAAATGCGCGAGCACTCGGGCCCTTTTTATCGGTCCGTTCAGGCCTCTCACGTTCCACGTGATCAGCCTCACTAGGGGGCTACCTGCCCCCCTCCCGTGTCGACTAGCCATTACCTTCTCTAGGCCAGTCCCATATCCCGCCTCCGCGCTCCCGCTCGCTCCCCCAGCGTCGCACACCATCCCCGCCCACCCACTCTTTAGCCATTTCCTTTTGGATTTCCGCAGCAGCAACCCAGTTGTCCCCCCCCCCCTCCTCCTCCCTCCCCCCCTCCCCGCTAGATCTCTTTCTAGCATGATTGCTCCCCCCATATTACTTCCGTAAGTCAGCTGACTTCAACTGACCCCGGCTACTCCTGCTCACTCCTCGACACCCCCGTGTGGGGATCTCCCATCCGCCTTGCGCCTGTCTTCCCGCCTTATTCTTTCTGGCGCGGGAACATCCCTTTACCTGACCCGCCTCTTATGGCGCAGCTCCCTTTCCCCTCCCCCTCCCCTTCCCCATTCTCCAACTATGTCCCGTCTTTCCCCCCTCACCGGCGCCCACATTTCCCCAATGTCTCCCCCCTTCCCAATTTACTTCTCAATTAACTTCAACCATAACATTAACAATAACATTTCCTGCAGCATCAGTCCCTCAGTTCCGATCCAATTTCTCTTCTTTGATGAAGGTCCATGCTTCCTCCGCCGTCACAAAATAATGGTGTCTCTCCTGATACGTGACCCATAGTCTTGCCGGCTGCAGCATCCCGAACTTCACCTTCCTTTTATGCAACACCTCTTTGGCTCGGTTGAAGCTCGCCCTCCTTCTCGCCACCTCCGCACTCCAATCCTGGTATACCCGTACCACTGCATTCTCCCATCTGCTACTCCGCACCTTTTTAGCCCATCTCAGGACCTCTTCTCTGACCTTAAGGCGGTAAAATCGCACGATTATCGCCCTGGATGGTTCTCCCGCTTTTGGTCTTCTCGCCGGAATCCGATTTGCCCACTCCACCTCCAAGGGGCCCGCAGGGGCCTCAGCACCCATCAGTGAGCTCAGCATCGTACTTGCGTACGCTCCACAGTCCACTCCTTCCACACCCTCAGGGAGACCCAGTATCCGAAGGTTCTTCCTTCGCGCTCCATTTTCTAGGGCTTCGATCCTTTCAGTACACTTTTTATGAAGTGCCTCGTGCGTCTGTGTCTTAACCGCCAGGCCCAGGATCTCGTCCTCAATATCTGTCATCTTCTGCTCCACCACGCGGAGCTCTGTCTCCTGGGTCTTTAATGTCTCCTTGAGCCCCTCAATTGCCTGTAGCAACGGGGTCAGCACCTCCCTCTTCAGCAGCTCCACGCACCGTCTCACAATTTCATCCTGCTCAGGCCCCCATGTCGCCTGCGCTTTCTCCGCCGCCATCTTGTACTTCTCTCTTTCTGACCCTTTGGTCGACGATTCCTCGCGCTGCAGCCACCGCCGCCGGTTTTTTCCTCCTTCGTTTGGGGGGGACTCCCTTCTCACACACCCCACACCGGGTTGCGTCGTCGAAAAATTCCCCGTTGGGGCTCTTAAAAGAGCCCGAAGGTCCGTCGGAGCTGGAGCCGCCGAAGCATGCGGCTAGCTAGGCATCACCGCAACCGGAAGTCCCTTCAGTGGCCTTGATGAGGTCTTTTCACAGTTGTTCCCTCTGCTGCTAGAATTCACCTTTGATACAGGCCCTCAGGTCAGCTTGCAGCTTTAAGCTTGCCCTTCCCCCGCCTGCATGCTGGAAGAGGCCCTGTTTATCCTGCAGTTGCAGCCAAATCTTTTACTGTTTCTGCCATGTCTGGCAACCCAGAGACATACCCTTCCTGGGGGACACTGTCGGGGGAATATTGCAGCCTTCTTCCCACACCGGGAAATGTCAAACAAATGCCGTGGGGGCCCTGTAAAAGAGCCCAAAAGTCCGTTCCAAGCAGGAGCTGCCGAATATGCGACCTAGCTCTGCATAGCCGCACCCGGAAGTCGGTCCAGAATTTTCTTAGCGCAGCGAAGAACAAACAAAGAACAAAGAAAAGTACAGCACATGAACAGGCCCTTCGGCCCTCCAAGCCCGATGCTGCCCAACTAAATTAAAATCTTCTACACTTCCTGGGTCCGTATCCCTCTATTCCCATCCTATTCATGTATTTGTCAAGATGCCCCTTAAATGTCACTATCGTCTCTGCTTCCACCACCTCCTCCGGCAGCGAGTTCCAGGCACCACTACCCTCTGTGTAAAAAAACTTGCCTCGTACATTTCCTCTAAATGCCCCTCGCACCTTAAATCTATGCCCCCTAGTAATTGACTCTTCTACCCTGGGGAAAAGCCTCTGACTATCCACTCTGTCTATGCCCCTCATAATTTTGTAGACCACTATCAGGTCGCCCCTCAACCTCCGTCGTTCCAGTGAGAACAAACCGAGTTTATTCAACCGCTCGTCATAGCTAATGCCCTCCATACCAGGCAACATTCTGGTAAATCTCTTCTGCACCCTCTCTAAAGCCTCCACATCCTTCTGGTAGTGTGGCAACCAGAATTGAACACTATACTCCAAGTGTGGCCTAACTAAGGTTCTATACAGCTGCAACATGACTTGCCAATTCTTATACTCAATGCCCCGGCCAATGAAGGCAAGCATGCCGTATGCCTTCTTGACTATCTTCTCCACTGTGTTGCCCCTTTCAGTGACCTGTGGACCTGTACATCTAGCTCTCTCTGACTTTCAATACTCTTGAGGGTTCTACCATTCACTGTATATTCCCTACCTGCATTAGACCTTCCAAAATGCATTACCTCACATTTGTCTGAATTAAACTCCATCTGCCATCTCTCTGCCCAAGTCTCCAAACAATCTAAATCCTGCTGTATCCTCTGACAGTCCTCATCGCTATCTGCAATTCCACCAACCTTTGTGTCATCTGCGAACTTACTAATCAGACCAGTTACATTTTCCTCCAAATCATTTATATATACTATGAACAGCAAAGGTCCCAGCACTGATCCCTGCGGAACACCACTAGTCACAGCCCTCCAATTAGAAAAGCACCCTTCCATTGCTACTCTCTGCCTTCTATGACCTATGATGTGGAGATCTCCAGCTTCCACCCTAAACACATTAAAGAAGCCATCCCCTATGGACAAGCGCTCCGTATACACAGGATCTGCTCAGACGAGGAGGAGCGTAACAGACATCTACAGACGTTGAAAGATGCCCTCGTACGAACGGGATATGGCACTCGACTCATCGATCGACAGTTCCAACGCGAAAAACCGGACCGACCTCCTCAGAAGACAAACATGGGACACAACCGACAGAATACCCTTCGTCGTCCAGTACTTCCCCGGAGCGGAGAAACTACGTCATCTTCTTCACAGCCTTCAACACGTCATTGATGACGATGAACATCTTGCCAAGGTCATCCCCACACCCCCACTACTTGCCTTCAAACAACCGCGCAACCTCAAACGAACCATTGTTTGCAGCAAACTACCCAGTCTTCAGAACAGTGACCACGACACCACACAACCCTGTCATGGCAATCTCTGCAAGACGTGCCAGATCATCGACATGGATACCACTATTACACGTGAGAACACCACCCACCAGGTACGCGGTACATACTCGTGCGACTCGGCCAACGTTGTCTACCTCATACGCTGCAGGAAAGGATGTCCCGAAGCATGGTACATTGGCGAGACCATGCAGACGCTGCGACAACGAATGAACGGACATCGCGCAACAATCACCAGGCAGGAATGTTCCCTTCCAGTCGGGGAACACTTCAGCAGTCAAGGGCATTCAGCCTCTGATCTCCAGGTAAGCGTTCTCCAAGGCGGCCTTCAGGACCCGCGACAACGCAGAATCGCCGAGCAGAAACTTATAGCCAAGTTCCGCACACATGAGTGCGGCCTCAACCGGGACCTGGGATTCATGTCGCATTACATTCATCCCCCACCATCTGGCCTGCGAAATCCTACCAACTGTCCTGGCTTGGTACAATTCACACCTCTTTAACCTGGGGTTACCCCATCTCTGGATCTGTAAAGATTTAATCACCTGCTAATGCTCGCATTCCAAGCATTGTTTGGCATCTTTGAATTTGTCTATATATGTGTTTCTGGAACAGACCTCTTCATTCACCTGAGGAAGGAGCAGCGCTCCGAAAGCTAGTGACATCGAAACAAACCTGTTGGACTTTAACCTGGTGTTGTAAGACTTCGTACTGTTCTATGACCTAGCCAGTTCTGTATCCACCTTGCCAGCCCCCTGATCCCGTGTGACTTCACCTTTTGTACCAGTCTACCATGAGGGACTTTGTCAAAGGCCTTACTGAGGTCCATATAGACAACATCCACTGCCCTACCTGCATCAATCATCTTTGTGACCTCTTCGAAAAACTCTATCAAGTTAGTGAGACACGACCTCCCCTTCACAAAACCGTGCTGCCTCTCACTAATACATCCATTTGCTTCCAAATGGGAGTAGATCCTGTCTCGAAGAATTCTCTCCAGTAATTTCCCTACCACTGACAAGTAATTTCCCTACCACTGACAGCTCCTACACATCTGCCAGAACATTACCTCAGGAAATTCTCAGCTGAAGTAATAACTTGGTTTAATTTTTGTATATCCAGAACAATCCTATATACATGTTGCTTTCTAGGATGTGAAGTTTATTCTGTCTTTTCTCATAACCCATTCGACCTGCCAGTGGAGATAGGTTTGTAGCTTTTTTCTACCTTGTCTCCAATGTTTGGCTGACTGTTTAACTTGCTTCTTGATGACCAGAACTGGATGCAATATTGGGCATGTGGTTTGACTGTATTATTGTAATGTTTGAGTCCGATATATTGTGTTCTCCTTGGTTATGTAAATTCAATGTTCTGTTGACTTTGTTGATTGCAGTTCTGGTTGGATGTGTTTAGCATTGAGTCTGCAAAAGGTCCTCTGTCTTCATCACTATTCATGAAATGTGCAACTTTAATCGCACAAAGCTTCCTTCAGGCTCCAATGATGCCAGGAGCCTGTGTCTGTCCAAGAGGCTTTTTCCTCTTGCTACAGCCCTCTACATTTTTCTGCATACATTTTTCTTTATTTTCCTATTCATCGTTATCCTCAGACCACACATCTCCAGTACAGAAGGAATAGCGAATAGCCCACTGTCAGGAAACCACAGATGCTGTGTTTTTGTCCTTGGTGCATGGGAGATAGAATGTCCTCTCTGATTTCTGCTTTACCGTGGGAAGGCACCAGCACTCCAGTCATGCAGTGCAGTTGAATTCAGGAAAATAATAAGAGGGATCTCAGATATTTGCTCCTTGGCCCTGCATCTGAGAGCATTAATGTTTTAATATGCAGAATCCTTGTTACAGCTTTCCAACAGGTTTTTAAATCAGTTGCTTGTGTAACATGGGCAGATACCAACCCCTGTGCTTCAGATATTACAAACCATATGGATTACGTTTCTGATTACCTGATACAGAGAATTCCATTTCTCTGCAAAGCGATGCACCTTATTTAACGGTATCTACTTTTACACGGAGCTGGACAGATTTTAGGGACACCGAATTGTGAGGAAAAACTACAATTGGAGTTTAACCAGGGAAATTTATTAACACACAACCCTTGGTAAGCTTTCAGCTGTTTGTCCACCCTACGGTTTGGTAATTGCATTCCAGGACTATCTGGAGCTGGGCAGGAAAAATCAAAGCCCCTATCATGTCAGGTTTAATTAATGTGCCAGGCTGGCATGCTAATCTTGAACAATGCCCTGGGGTACCATGGATGTTCCAAGTTCAAATGCTAGATCCCAAGTCTGTCACAGAGAGTTGACTAATTTGTGCTAACCTGACTAGAGGGTGGGAGGGAGTGAAAGCATGAGAGAGACTTCCTCCCCCTTCCAAAGTAGGATAGTCATTCTGAAGTCATTAGAAAACTGATGAGCACAGTTAAGGCCTTGTTCGACAGAAAGTACAATCATGATCCCAGTGGCAGAGTGTCCATTTCCACCATCCTGCTGGGTGCACGCTATACTCCACCTGTTCAAGTCGCAGAGTTTCAATAGCAGCTGCTTCTGTTTCTGACCTAATCACAGAAGGCATTGTACCCTGGGTATATAAACATATCCCCTGCTATCCAACTCTCAGGCAATATGTTCCAGCAGCTGCTATTCCACGCATCTTGAATTTTCTCATAATGGACTTGATGGACAGCTATCTTCAATGTCGTAGAATGATCTGTGTAGAACAACTTCCAACATTACAGTTGCCTGAACACTCGTCAAGATGCTATTTTGAAATGTTCCATCCCGCATTCCAAAGAGGATTTAAAATGTTAAGTGGCTCAGAGTAATGTCCTCGTTTCACACTTGGTTGGAGTTAGATTTTCTACTATGGGTCAGAAACTTTAATTTAACATTTTAAAATAATCTTTATTGTCACATGTAGGCTTACATTAACACTGCAATGACGTTACTGTCAAAATTCCCAAGTCTCCACATTCCGGCACCTGTTCGGGTACACAGAGGGAGAATTCAGAATGTCCAAATTACCTAACAGCACATCTTTTGGGACTTGTGGGAGGAAACCGGAGCACCCGGAGGAAACCCACGCAGACACAGAGAGAACGATTTGATTCCACACAGACAGTGACCCAAGCTGGGAATCGAACCTGGGGCCCTGGCGCTGTGAAGCAACAGTGCTAACCACTGTGCTACCCTGCCAAACTGATATTTTGTATCTCAATTTTGATTTCAAAGGCAGAGTAGTTTATTTTCCCCACAAGTCGCTGATTTCTGATACATTACCTCCAGTTCTATGAAACATTCAGGAATTTCTACATGTGTCCCTGCTCTTATTTCCCCTTTCTCTCTTTAAAGGACTCTACTCCTTGTTAAGTATGATTCTAGCAAGATAGTCACCCTCTGATATGTTGCCCAGTGGCCATTATTTACTTCTAAACTTTGATGAGATCTATTGGCAGGTTATTCAACCATGAGATCTATCTGCAGTTGATGCCTGATCGATATATATTCTCTTTTCCCCTCCCAAAAGCAAAGGCACTGAATCCAATTAGAAGTGCCCTTACTGATGCCCCAGCAAAGACTGCTAGCTCAGCACAGACTGGTAATTGAACCAGGGATTTACTGATCTATGTGGCTCAGTGACTCATGAGATTAACTGTCTGAGTAATCTGGGAATTGAAGGAAGTTGATTTATAAACTGTATTTCAGGAGGGTTTTGTTTTTATTTTCACAGAATAATAAATAAAGTTGATGACAATTTCATATTCTTTTGCTAAATTAGCATAAAACATGCTACTTCTTATTTAAGATTGATTTTGATATATTTAAAGCAGAGGATGCAATACTTCTGCTCCAGAGATTTTTCATGACCCTTATTTTCTCTCTCTTTCAGACTCCGCTGAGTAATCTGTTGCAGAGAAGAAAAAGACACATTTCAAGCAAAACAAGTAAGCTACAATTAACATCTGGCACCCTCCCAACGTTAAGAATGGGGCACGTTGAAACATATTTCCGAATGCAATCATGTTCAATTTAACAAAAACTGCTCTTTGCTGAGATGGTCATGGGACTGCAGAAAATAACCTCATTAATCCCTGAACTAAAGAGGGCAGAAACTCTCCAACCCCCCCCCCCCCCCCCCCCACCCCCCTTGGCCCATCGAGATTGCACCAACCTTCTGAAAGACATAGGCCCACTTTCCTGGCCTACCCCTGTAACCTAGTAACCCCACCTAACTTGTACAACCTGGACACTAAGGGGCAATTTAGCATGGGCAATCCACCTAACCTGCACATATTTGGACTGTGGGAGGAAACCGGCGCACCCGGAGGAAACCCACGCAGACACTGGGAGAAAGTGCAAACTCCACACAGGGCAGTCACCCAAGGCCAGAATTGAACCCAGTGCTGTGAAGCAGCAGTGCTAACCACTGAATCACCGTGCCCACTAGACTTTATCCCTCACCATTCAATGGTCGGGTCATCTCCCCCCACACCACGCAAACATCAGGATGAACCTACACACCCCCCTGGCCACTGCCATGCAGACAGACCATCCCCCTCTCCGGCAATGCCCCCCCCCCAATGGGGTTTCCTTGAGGTCCCGCCCCTGGCAAAGCCCCGTGGCACTGCCCAACCAGGTCCGTCAACACCTGGGGGCTCTACCCATCTCCAAGACCCTGGCGTGGTCATCACAGCTGATTTCTTCTTTTGAAGCCAGCTATGATGTTTGCTGGCGTGACGTCACATTATACCTCAAATCTATTTAAATTAATGCTAACCAGGATCACACTCTCGCTGGGCATGAAGCTGATTACATTGCTGGTGGGGAGCCAGGCAGATCTGAGATCTCCCCGGCGTAAATTCTGTTATGGACCTCTCACAAGAGTTAGTGGGCATAACGGGATTTGCGGCCAGGGTGAACAGGATTGGAAAATTAACCCCAATGTTTTAATATTACAAATATTGTGCATAACTCTCCATCTGTGAGCCCACAAAACTGGTTCAAATCACTGGGGCTGTTTCGCACAGAGCTAAATCGCTGGCTTTGAAAGCAGACCAAAGCAGGCCAGCAGCACGGTTCAATTCCCGTAACAGCCTCCCCGAACAGGCGCCGGAATGTGGCGACTAGGGGCTTTTCACAGTAACTTCATTTGAAGCCTACTTGTGACAATAAGCGATTTTCATTTCATTCATTTTCATAGAGCTTAAAGGTACACCTTCAGATTTTAAAAATGAATTCAGCTTCTCCTATGTAACTTGGTCACAATATTCAATTCAACTATGGTTTTGTCATGGTTAACCTACTGAAATATTTACAAAATTGGTAAACACATATTAAAAACAATGTTTTAATGAACCCCTGTCAGGGATATGCATAGAATCTCCATTTGAAATCTACAGAAGAGGTGACACCTGGTTGCGAATTCACAGAGGCAACGTACAGAAATGTAAATGCAGATGGAGTGCAGTATGTTACAATGTACGCACAAAAGGTAAGATCATTCTCTCCAGGTGTGTTGATTCTTGTTATCAGGTAATAAAATAACAACAGTCTGCCCACAACCTTGGTGCCACATTTGACCCAGGGATCAATTTCTGACCTCATTTCACACCATCACTAAAGGCTGCCTATTTCCACCTCCATAACATTGCCTGCCTTTTTCCCTGTCTCAACTAATTTGAAACCCTCCTTTATGCCTTTGTTACCCATAGATTTGACTATTCCAACTGGCTCCTGGCTGGCCTCCTACATTCAACTATTTATAAACTTGAGGTGATCCAGAACTCTGCTCCTAGCATCATGACTTGCACAAAGCCCCATTCCCCTATTTTCCCTGCTTGCTGATCTTTCTTGGCTCCCATTCAAGAAACATCTTCACTTTAAATTTCTCATCTTTGTTTTTAAATACTTTTATGGCCTTTTCCCTGCCTATCTCTGAAATCTCCCCCAGTTGTAAAACCTTCTAAAATATCTGTGCTCTGCTAATATTGGTCTCTTAGGCATCCCCAATTTTCAGCACTCCACCACTGGTAGCCACACTTTCACTTGCTTAGGCTCTAAGCTCTGGCATATGTGTCCGTCTTCACCTTGCAGACACTCTTTAAAACCTATCTCTTTGGTCAAATGACCTGGAAGTTCCTTATGTGGCTGGTTGTCATTATTTTTCCATAATGCTACTGTGAGGTGCTTAGTTATGTTCAAGGCACTAAATAAATATTTGTTGTTATATAGCACCTTTAAATGTTGTAATCCATCCCAAGCTACTTAACAAGAGCATGATCAATAAAAAAAATTTTTTTTGCCGCAAATATACTTTAAAAAAATAAATTTAAAGTGCCCAATTATTTTTTTCCAATTAAAGGGGCAATTTAGCGCGGCCATTCCACCTAACCTGCACATCTTTGGGTTGCGGGGGTGAAACTCACGCAGACACAGGGAGAACATGCAAACTCCACACAGACAATGACCCAGGGCAGGCATCGAACCCGGGTCCTCGGCGCCGTATGCAGCAGTGCTAACCACTGCGCCGCCGTGCTGTCCTTTGCCACGAATGTACAAAAGTTAAGCCAATGTGGTCGATTTGAAGAAATATTTTAAAGGAGGTAGAAAGACTTAAGGAGGGAATTGTAGCGCTTCGGGTCAAGGCAGCTGAAAGTAGGCCAGCTGATGAAGCAGTGATTAAAATCTGGGAATGAGGGAGCAGATTTGTAAGGCTGCAGAAGGTCACAGTGGTTGCAAGACCGTGGAGTGATATCAAAACAATTGGGGATTTAAAAAAATCGAGGCATTGTCAGATCAGGAACTAGTGTAGGACATAGGCGACAGGCGACAAGATTTGGTGCGAGTGAACGTATGGGCAGCAGAGATTTGGAGTACAAGTTTATTTAGGACTTAAATACAATACCAGAACAACAGAACCTGAGAATGCCAGAACAAATCTTTCTGATACAAACACATATGATAACACTGTTTTTAACTGTCACTTTTTGCATATATAGAATGCAGCGCAAACAATTGCATGAATGGAGGAAGATGTGCACGACCACTTTTTTCAAAGGATTATATCTGTCGTTGTCCTGAGGGATATCTTGGTAAACACTGTGAAATAGGTATGTTATCATTCAGTAACCTAATCCATTATTTACAGTTAGCTTAGGTGACATTATGATGTTGATTGAGGGAGGAATTTTGGCCTTAAATTCAAAGCGTTTCCATGCTCCTATTTGCATGGTGCCATTGAATCTTGTGTCTGTCTGTACAGGCAGACAGCGCCTTGATTTAATATCTTGTTGTCTGAAAAAAGGGTACCATGGACAATGCAGCACTCCCTCAGCACTGCATTGGAGTAAAGAACACTTTATATAAAATTGCATGCAAAATCAAATCATTTTCGTATTGTTTTCAATCATTTTAAGTGAAGAAGTATTCCACCGAAATGGAAGTAACAAATGGGTATTGTATGATGGTGAATTGTGTAACATGAAGGTGCGTTTGTATGCCATGGAATAACAGAATGGGGATATCAGTATGCAGTCACAGTCTATCACACAATAACCCATTCCTGATCTCACTGTGGGAATGTGCTTTACACAGGCTGAGCCCTTCTTGGTAGGGTGAGAGAGAGAGAGAGCCCTGAAGGTGAGGTTATCACCAGTTCAACCTTGCACACTTTTCAAATAGTTCAAAGCAGCATTGGTTCGGGGCTAAGGGCAGGTCACCTTTTTGCAGTGTTGGTGACAGAGTGATCCAGGGTCATGGGGTGGGGGAAAAGAGTAAGAATGGGATCAATTAACTAAAAAGGAGAAAAAGCAACTTGTGGGTTGGAAAAAAAGCAGTTGAAAATATCACATCGTCTTATTGCACAGGACGGTGTTCAGTCCATTGAGCCTGTGTCGGCTGCTGGAAGAGGAGTTAGAACAATCCCCAGATCTTTCCCTTTTCAAATGTATATCCAATTCCTTCCTGAAATGGAATTTAACCATTTTCTGGATCGTTGCCAAATTCTCACTGGGAAAAGGTTTGTGGTACTCATTTATTATTTTACTTGCATGAGATAGATGGAAGACTGTTGGCACTTTTTATCGCAGTTTTTCTTGCATTTGTTCGAACCATTCAAAATAATGCTGTGCCCAATTAGTGAAAGCACAGTATGGGGTATTCCTTCCATGGGTCCAGGTACAGAAATTGACATCCAAATTCATATCTTGGTACCTTGATGTCTATTGGTGCCTCCTCTCTTTTCACCATCTATTGTCCAAAAACTCCTTCCAAGAGAAACAGTGATGTGCATCTTTCAATTTAGCATACTGCGTTCACTGCTCACGATTTGGTCTCTACCCACATTGGGTAGACCAGACAAGACTGGGTGACAACAAAAACAGAAAATACTGGACTATCTCAGCAGGTCTGACAGCATCTGTGGAGAGAGAAGGGAGCTAATGTTTTGACTCTGGATGACTCTTTGTCAGAACCTGATTGGGTGACCGTTTTGTGGAACACCTTCAATAAGTCTGCAGGCATGATCCCGAGCTTCCTGTCGCCAGTCATTTTGATTCTCCACTTTGTTCCCACTCTGACATTTCTGCTTTTGGCCTGCTGCACTTTTCCAATGAAGCACAATGCAAACTTCGGGAACAGCACCTCATCTTTTGATGGCACGCGACAGCCTTTTCCACTCAACAATTTAATTTTCACATAAACACTCCCTTTGGCTTTTATAGAATTTCATAAAATACCTACAGTGCAGAAGGAGACCACTGAGCCCATCAACTCCTGAAAAGAGCACCCTACCGAGACCCACACCTATCCCCATAACCGCACCTAAACCTTTGGACACAAAGGATCAATTTAGCAAGGCCAATCCACCTAACCTGCACATCTTTGGACTGTGGGAGGCAACCGGAGCACCCAGAGGAAACCCACGCACACACGGGGAACGTATGAACTCCACACAAGGTCGGAATTGAACCCCGGTCCCTGGCGTTGTGAGGCAGCAGTGCTAACCACTGTGCCGCTGCACCTCCTGCTATGAAACTTTGTCTTTTAATCTTTCCTGCCTTCCATCCTATCACTGACTCTCTTTTGTTCTTCCTCCCCCATTTTACTTGCTCAAACCTATTCCATTTCTATCTTTCCTCCATTCTGATGAAGGGTCATCGACCTGAAACGTTAACTCTCCGTAGGCGCTTCCTGACCTGCTGAGTATTCCTATCATTTTCTGTTTTTGTATCATTGATATCTTTGCTTTTTTTTTTTCAGACAATAAATCCAATTGCATCGAGAGTGGGAAAGAATACAGTGGTACAAGGGACTACACAGAGTCTGGTGCAGAATGCTTGAAATGGCATTCGTCTGTTGTTCTTGGAAGAAAGTACAACGCAAGGAGATCTGGTGCATCAGAGTTGGGGCTCGGGAATCACAACTACTGCAGGTAGATTTTATCTTTTCATAATACTTTGATTTCTTTTTTCTGAAATGACTTAATTCCAGACTTCTTCTATGCAGTTCAAATAAGGGAAGAGATACTTTAAAATAAAGTTTAACCAGATGAACCACAATGGTGCATTTGTTATAAACCAAACCTCAAATCACTGCGAACAATTAAAAACGTAAATGTTGGGGTAAAAATTCAACTTCCGAGTTTGATAGATAATGGCCAGTAAATTCCTCAGTGGCAATCTCCAGTGGACATACCCATGCTGTAATTCCAAAGTCCCTGTCTCGCCCAACCTTCTTCATTCAGGCTGAGTCGGTCAGGAGCAGTGAAGCGCACCCCTGGCTGCATGAGTGAGGTGTCACTGGGGTGAAGAGAGGTAAGAAACACCATACTGTTGGATGGTTCCCAGCCCAGAGGAAGTTAGCACGCCTGGCAATTGCCAAGCATACCCTTATGTGGGAACGTCCTAGAGGGATTCCCCAGCGTAACATTGGGGTAACCCCAATGTGTGACACTAGGTAACCAGGAAGTTATAGGCCAATGGATCACAACAAGTAGGGTAACATGCCCTTGGTTTAATTTTAAAGCTAGATCTGCGAAATAGTTGAAAGAGCTGGTTCTTTCACAGTATTGGACAACCTTAAGCACTGCCGCTTATATTTACACCTCAGTTTATTTGGGTGAGTATGGGAGGGCAGGTGGGGAAATAACAAATCAAACTGTGAAAATTCTTAAACAGGAGAGTGCCTGAGAGTCAACATTCCATGCTAAGTATCTAAATACAACAGTTTATTTGTAGATCCAAGAGTTTTAAAATTGAACGCTGCATTCCGAACAACCTTTTCATTGTGACTATCACGTTTAATCACGTCTTCGCGGATGGAAAGAAAACTGGAAAATCCGAACTAATGCCAGAAAGATCTGGAAGTGCTCAGCAGTCCAATTAGAATGTGAAAACAAAATGATAGATTTGCACGATTTTCTGATGAAGGGAGCCGTCAGAAACATTAATCTAGTTTTCTCTGTCAGTTACTGACTTTATTGGCAGACGTTTCTGGCCATTCACACCCGCGGGTTTCCCGGCGGAGTGGGGTGACTTCAATGGGAATTCCCATTGACAGTGGCGGAAGTAAAGAATCCCGCTGCCAGCGAACAGCGTGCCTCCTCCCGCTGCGGAGAACACGTGACTGGGAGGCTGGTGACTCCCACCCTCTAGCACGTCTTGCTTTTTTGTATGTCTGATAAATGGATTGCACTTTATTTGTGTCTATAGGTTGACCAGAAGTTTACTAATCTGTTCTTTCTTTCAAATATTTCTACAATAAAGAAATCCAGATGGTGACAAAAAGCCTTGGTGTTATGTTCAGGGTTCAATATATTGGGAATACTGTGATATCCCAACATGTCAAACAGTAGTCAGTAAGTGAAAACCTTATCATAAATTGCTATTGGAAAAACTATTTAAAATAATAATGTGAAAACATTTACCAGAGACAAGTAGTTTGTAATTTTTTTTGTTACTGGTTACTCAAGTATGGGAGCATTAAAATACCGAGATCTGTCCTACATTTGGGTTTGGATGGACGGAGAAAGTTTCCACTGACATGGACACTGTATCCTATTAGTTGGCAATCACACATTGGTCATTTCCACGACTCATCTGGCTCTCCTTCATGCACCTCACTTGTTCTGTTCCTCTCACCTCTCATTTTAAATCCTTGTCTTTATTGGTACTCCCTATGTTTCCTACCTGCTAAACCATTCCTTCCACGCAGCTCCTGGAATAAATTCTCCACTCAGTCATGTAACTGCACTTTCAAACCCCCTATTTCACTATTGGCTCTCAATTAATTACAAAACTTAATTAGATATCAGTCTGCTCAGTTAAATAACTCACCTCCAACTTTGAAATGCTTGGCTCCAATAAAACATTTAAATTTCTCCCATCTTGGCAATTCCTCCCAGATTTGTTCAACCTTCACTCTTTCAATTTGAAGGGCAGTAAACTTAAAGAGATGGTCGCAAAACAGTCATCTTACACAAGCTCACATTCAAAACAGCAGCCTTTGACATGATCAACCACACCACCATCTTCCTCCGATGCTCAGGCCGATGTCCCTGCTTGATTCTGATTTCATCTGTCTGTAGCCAGTGCATCTCCATTTTATCACCCCTTGGCTCCCTCTTCTAATTGGCTTTCAATGCTGAAACAGTGAACATTATTTGTAATTCAACTGAACTTTTTTTTTAAAAGCCTTCATTAATTTGTTTTTGGTGATAAGGAACAATAAATACCGTTCACCAGCAAAGCATACAATCAAGTAAGATAACGCCACTGTAAATGTATAGACCTATGCCCAATAGTTTGAGAAAAGAGCTACAATAAAATAACTTAGTTGGATTCATGCATTTGCAATTTGATTTCATATTGTCATACTGACTTGCCTCCTCAATTTTGGAAGAATTGATTGCAAGACACCGTAGCTCTTCCACTACTGCACCCAAGTGACCATTCTTCAAGTATAAGCCCCAAAATTGAGAGTTGATGTGTTACTCCACCACACGATTCAATGGCCAGGATTCTCCAACCCTACGCAGGGTCGGAGAATCCCCGGGGGGAGGTGCGAATCCCGCCCTGCCCCAACACCGGCTTCCCTGTTCTCCAGCGCCGTTTTTCGGGCGCCGGGGGAATTCCCGCAGTGCCGGTCAGGGGCCGTTGACAGCCCCCCCACCCCCGGCAAGCCTCCGGGCCCCGATGGGCCGAGTGGCCGACGAGTTTGGCCGAGTCCCGCCGGCGTGGATTATTTACCTCCCACACGGCAGGACCTGGAAGGTGAGTGTGCGGGGTCCGTCTTGGAAGGGGTGGGCGGGAGATCCAACATTGGAGGGGGCCCCCACGGTGGCCTGGCCCGCGATCGGGGCCGAACGATCGGCCGGCCGGCTGGTTCTGTGGGGGCCTACTTTACTCCGCGCCGGGTCCCTGTAGGGCACCACCATATTGCCCGGGGGCCGGCACGGAGAAGGGATCCCCCTTCTCCTATATTTTTGTTTGTTTGTAGGTACTAACACTACACTTATTGGTAGTTTATATTTCTTTCAGTGTGGGTTTGAACATCCTAATAAACAATATGACTGGGTTAACAAATTAATTTCTCTCCCTAGCATCAAAGTGTGGCCAGAGGGAATATAAAATTAATAAGATTGCTGGAGGAAATCAAGCCACCATTGCATTCCACCCCTGGCAAGCAGCACTCTATATTATTGATAGACGATCCAACGATCCACATTTTTTATGTGGAGGAAGTCTGATCCACCCTTGTTGGGTTCTGACAGCTGCACACTGTATTGGCACAAGGTAGGTTAAATTTACGATCATTTGTGCCCACAGTTAAGTATATTTTTGCTATGTACAAATGAAAATATTAGTGTTAATCTCATTAGGGGATGGGGAGGGGGGCTGGGGTCCACGGCCTGGTGCTCTTTCAGAGGGTCAGTGTGGACCTGCCGGGCTGAAAGGCCTCCTTCTGCACTGTAGGTATTTTATGATTGTAGTCTGTGATCCAACATGCTGTATGGTTTGGAGAATCGGGTCTACAATGCTATATCCGCATTGTTCACTCATACTCCCTTGGAATATGTTTTTTTTGTTGGAAGTTAATGGAATATGAATCAGATTCAGCAAAATCAATTACTTCTGTGGTTGGTCTAAATAAATGTTTACTTAAATTAACTTTCTGGGAGTTGACCTACACATCTCCATATCAGTTTTTATGATAGCAGAAGCCAGGGTTATAGCTATGGAAGTCGTGACCTGAACATCCGTGTTTATTGCAGATATATTTCTTTATCTCGCCAAATGAGATGAGGTAAAATTTGGTTTGAATTGTTACATTATCTTAATCCACACTAATGTGAACATAGAAAACTGTCGTTATGATCACGTTAATTTAATTCGGGGCAGCAGGGTGGCGCAGTGGTTATAGCATTGCTGCCTCACGGCGCCAAGGACCCGGGTTCAATCCCAGCCCCGGGTCACTGTCTGTGTGGAGTTTGCACATTCTCCCCGTGTCTGCGTGGGTCTCACGCCCACAACCCAAAGGTGTGCAGTGTAGGTGGATTGGCTATGCTAAATTTCCCCTTATTGGTATTTTCTTTTAAAGTTCATTGAATTCAATCCTTTGACTTAAAACTGAATGCTACTTCTACATTCTGTCTTCTTGCCCAAGGTAGAAGCTTTCTCCCTGAAGTCTGTTTGTTTACACCACTTTACTCCTGCTCGCAGCTTTGATGCATTTCTTAAAATATAAAGCCTGAGTCAGCTTTCAGTCAAAGCTGCCACCCCCCCCTCCCCCAGCCCGCACTAAAGGGCACAATCACTTGCTGAATTTGACAATTATCCTGTTGAGTACAAATGGATAGGATTGTCTCTGCAGCAATGAATTTGAACAGTCATTGAAATGTCAGATTTTCTTCCACTGTCTCCATGATGCTGATTCAGAAGCTAGACTGTAACTTAATATGCATCTCTAAATTCATTGCTGCTCTCCCTACCCTGTGAACCTAACCTGATGATTATGCTTGATATTCACTCACGATTTACCACGTTATAGGAAGGCCGATTTGATTGCCTGTGTATTTTTTAAAACTTTTATAATATGTTTATTCATGGTGGACAGGCATGGACAGGTGGACATTGGCAAACAACAGGAAGGTTGGGGTCATGTTTGCGGACTGAGCAAAGGTGTTCAGGAAAGCAGCCTCCCAGTCTGCAGTTAGTCTCCCCAGTGTAAAGGAGACCACATTGGGAGCAGCAAATACAGCACACCAAATTGAAAAACTGCTGATCTCACCACATTCTGACATCCACACTCTGTGCCATGCGCCACCATGTGTACATTACTCCATCTTTCTCTCCCACAGCACTGACTTACCTTCTCTCACATCTGTCCTTGTCCCCAGTTCCATTTTGATGCCTTAACAGAAAGCTTTTTCTTCTGTCTTCAGGTGTTAAGGAATGCAAGCTCCAACAACTTACTGACACCAATGCCCATCTGGGACCCTCCACGTGTTCCCATCCCTCTGACCCCATTCCTTCTAACCAGTCCCTTACCGTGTATTCATTATACCCTCCAACTTGCCCCTTGGTGACTGCTTTGCGGACCACAGACATGACTTACAAGTTGGCCATTTTAACTCAGCACCTTGCTCTCATGTCCATATGTCTGTCCTTGGGCACTGTAATGCTCCAGTGAAGCTCAGTGTAAGTTGGAGGAGCAGCATCTTGTCTTCCGATTAGGCACGTTACCGCCCTCCGGACTCACCGAGATCAACAACTTTAGACTGACCCTTCTCCATCTTAACAGCTTTTTAAAAAATCTCATGCATTTTTGCATCAATGCAAAAACTCTCCTTCCCCCCTCCCCCGCACATGGTCATCTATCTCTTGTCCTTAAGTTTGCTACAATTTGTGGCAATCTCTTTCAGCTATAATATAGTATTCAACTTATTTTCCCCTCCCTCTATTCTGATGACGAGCCAAACGGACTCTAAACGTTAACTCTATTCTCTCTCCTCCTACAGATGCTGCCAGACCTGCTGAGTTTTTGCAGCATTCTCTGTTTGTTTCAGAGTCTGCAGCATTTTGCTTATGATGATAATAATGATCTCTGTTACCTGATGCAAACCTGATTTTTTTCTGTAAAGAGGAATTGGCGGACATTCATTGAATAATAAATGGTAATTTAACTATGGGCCAAAAGCTTGTAAATTTTGGAGCCAAGTTATAAAATGTTCTACTTTTTTTCTGTTTAGGATTTCTCATGAAGAGTATCATGTATTACTGGGAATACAATCAACAAATGAACGTACAACAGATGATCAAGCATTTGTAGTAGAAAAAATAATTAGCCATCCGCAGTTCAATGATGATTCATTTGACAATGACATTGGTAAGATTGCATTTGTTATTAGCATTAGATTCATAGAAATTGCGAACAAGATTCAGATAAGAAGTGTAGTGCTGGATTTTTAATGTATATTATAACTCTTAAATTAAACAAGAAAAACATTTTGACTAATAATTTTCTTTTTCTTTTTTAGCTCTGCTAAAGTTAAAATCTCAATCAGGAATGTGCGCAAAAGAATCTAAATTTGTGCAACCCATTTGTTTGCCTTCTAAACACCTCACATTTCCTGAAAATACTCAGTGTGAAGTTTCTGGATATGGGAAGGAAGCTCAGTGTGAGTTGGAAATTCTGGTTTATATGTCTTGCTTTAATATATTCAAAATACAACACTTCCTGATTTTACGGAGCAGTTTCCACCTTCTTATTAAGATTCCTGTCTGGCACTTAGGTAAACGTTCCCTTAAAGTCCATTTGTACAATATTTTCTCTGCTCCCAAGAATTCAATCAAGTTAGCCAGGTACTATTTACCTTTAACAAACCCATGCCAGCTGTCCTTGATTGATTTATGCTTTCTCAAATAAAAGTTTATTTTGTCCCCAAAAATGTTTTCCAACAACTTCCCCGCCAGTAATGTTAGGTTGTAATTTCTAACTTTATTTCTTCTTTTTCTGACTTGTGGCATAATATTAACAACCCTTTCGTCCTACAACATTTACTGCTCTATCCAGTAAGGATTAAGAAATTGTAATCAATGCTTCTACTTTTTCTAACTTTTCTTCTTTCAGTAATCTAGAATGAATTCCATATGGACCTTTTTTCAGTACATCGCCTCTTTCTGTCCAGAAATCTCCCCCTCCTATTTTCGTGTAGCCTTCATGTCATTCACTTCCTTTGTGAAGACAGATGCAGAGAACTTGCTCAATGCATTAGCCATGCCGTCTGCCTCTCCATTAAATCCTTCTGTACTTTCCGTATTCTTCCTGATTATTAACGGAATCTTGCTTCTGACATTTGTCACAAACCTCCTTTTGTGGTCTTGTTTTATTTTGATTTTGTTTGTCATCCAGGACACCTTAATTTTTTCTCTTCAAAAGAATGAGCCGAGTTTATACCTGAACTCCAGATTTCTTGAATACCACCTTTGCTCTGTTACTGCTAAGTAATAGGCAGATTTAAATTGAATTGGTTGCTCTATAAAATTTCCTTGCATTTTGTTACAAATGTCTATGTAGACCATAATATTTCCAGCACTTTATGTCAGATAAGAAAAACAGAAAATACTGGACAATCTCAGCAGGTGTGACAACATCTGTGGAGAGAGAAGGGAGCTAACATTGTGACTCTTTGTCAAATAACTTGCTCAAGAAATGCATCATACTAAAAATGTACATTTTTTAAATGTTGTATTTTTGTTATTTCAGTTGCTCCTTTCTTCTCCAAGTTCCTGAAGGAGGCAAGAGTGAATTTGATTTCACAACAAAAATGCGGGTCTCCTGACTATTATGGAAACAAACTAACAGATAACATGTTGTGTGCCGCACACCCTGATTGGGAGGAAGATTCTTGTAAAGTAAGTTTTTTTTTTAAAAAGCAAGTTCATGAAAACTTTCCAGTAAGATTCACTAAATCTGAGGATAGAATTCATACATTAAAAATAAACTACCATGTAATGCTTTTGACAATTGTTGCCAGTTTTTATGGAGAAAGGGATTGTGGTCAAGTGTAAATACATAAATATTGGCTTCTTCATACTGGAAGAATTTCCAGCAACGTCATAAAAAATTGTAATTATATTGGCCTGGATTTTGCATTCACAGGAAAAGCAACAGCACTCGTTGTAAACTATTTTGACAGTTACCCACAACATTGTTCTCAGTTTTAAAGTGGACTTGCTACAATTAAGTATCTGATCCATAGGGACATCCTCTGTAGGGCATCTGAGCAGGGTAGGAAACAATTAGGTTGTTCAACAAATTAAATTGAAGAACCTTCACTGAGCGAGAGAGAGATGAAATGAAAATCGCTTATTGTCACAAGTAGGCTTCAAATGACGTTACTGTGAAAAGCCCCTAGTCATCACATTCCGGCACCTGTTCGGGGAGGCTGGTACGGGAATTGAACCGTGCTGCTGGTCTGCCTTGGTCTGCTTTCAAAGCCAGCGATTTAGCCCTGTGCCAAACAAGCCCCTGATGGGTGAGACCCATGCAGACTCTACATGGACAGTGACCCAGTTCAGGATCAAAGCTGGGTCCTCAGCACTGTAAGGCAGCAATGCTAACCACAGTGTCGCCCCTACCCAAAACAAAAAATTTCTAAAGTGTCATTTTGAGGGCAGCACAGTGGTGCAGTGGCTAGCACTGCTGCCTCATGGCGCCGAGGTCCCAGGTTCGATCCCGGCTCTGGGTCACTGTGTGGAGTTTGCACATTTTCCCCGTGTTTGCGGGGGTTTCGCCCCCACAACACAAAGATGTGCAGGGTAGGTGGATTGGCCAAGCTAATTTGCCCCTTAATTGGAAAAAATTAATTAAGTACTCAAATTTTTTTTTTAAAATGTAATTTGGGTTGTGTTTGGCGGGTTGTTTCCCGCTAGCCTTTGGGCGAGATCCAGACCTGGATTAACTCACAATTAGTCATTTATTAGGCTTTGGGAGTTTCTCCCTGGTCTAGCCCACATTAGAAATTGTTTCAGCAGTGGGGAGCTGAACACGTGGGCGAGACCAGCTCCTCACAAATTTGAACACCATTTTGAAAGGGCGCTCTGAAGTGAGCTTGAATGTCTCCGCATACCCCACCCTCGGACCATGCCACCCCCCTGCAGACATGGACATTAACCCCCCCCCCCACAAGTGAGGGACCCCCCCATTTCAGGACACCCGCCCTTTCATCGGCATAACCCCCTGACCCTTGACAGTGCCAGCCTGTCACCTGGGCAGTGCCCCTGGCAGTGCCTGGGTGCCAGGGGAAATGCCAAGGTACTGCCCTGCCCTCGACCACAGAGCGGGCTCCAATGGATTCTAAGATCCCAGAATGCCCATCATGCCTGGCCTCCGCTTGTGGAGACCGGGAGGAATCAGGGCCCAGGTGAGACCTCACTGGTGTGGCCAGTTACTCCCGGGTGCCAGGGGAAATGTGGACTCAAAAAGGCTGCACATATTTAAACAAGCTTTAAATATTATCTCGATCACCCACAGCAAAGGGATGATCCAGATCATGCCGGGCACCACGAGTAGAATAAGATTTTGTGCCTAGCGCAAAGCCAGATTTGGGCCTCTCCTGTGATTCTCCCGAATCGGTGCCAGGCGCAACGGGGTGGCAGAATCGTGCCCATTTATTTTTAAAACCATTGCCAACACTAATTAGCTTCTAAACGAATGAAACACCACAGCTTAAAATTACGTTTTGTGGGCCAGAGAAGTTGTTTGGTGTAATTTTCACATTATTACAAATGCACTTATGTGCCAGGCTCAACTTTTTCTAGCATGTTTATTAAGTAACTGGTCAGTTTAGTAGTCAGTATTTCAACTTAATGCTCTCCCATGCATTTTAATACCAAGACTCTCAGTATAGTGCAGCCTTCAGAGGAGCAGGGTGACTGGGACCGCAACTTCCAGTTTTAACTGTGCATATGAATACTCAAGAGGTTGCAATACAGTTCATTCCATGATAATGATGAGCCTCACCATTAGAATTACCATTACGTGCTTTGCCTCATACCAGAAATAACTCAAAGGAGTCAAATGCAATACTTACTCTGCAGTGACTATTATGCAGGCAAATAAAGGAGCTATTTTGACTTCAATGGGAATAACAGTTGGGAGACCTGTAAAACAGACTGCTGATTCACTCTCACCCACATCGCACAACCAGTCAAAGCTACCCCCTACGTGTATTATCTCGATAGAAGATTTTGGTTTAAATGTGTTACCTCTATTCGAATGTTGTGCTCTTTGACATTGCAAACCAATTCAATACATATTTCATTCTCAGACACTGAACCAGACAATAATTAGTTAGTAATCTTCTGAATCTTTTCCCAAATGTATTTAAATAGCATCAACATTGCAACCTTGCTAATTAATTGTTTGAAGCTATAACTAAACCTTTTGTTCTTCATTTAATGACAGGGAGATTCTGGTGGACCTCTTGTATGTGAAAACAATGGACAAATGCATCTTTATGGAATAACTAGCTGGGGAGAAGGATGTGCTAAAAAAAATAAACCAGGCGTTTACACAAGAGTTAAAAACTACATCCAGTGGATTGAAGAAAACATGAATGTCTGATTTAACAGATTTTAAATCATTGGTCACAATATCAGTTGATCAATTACTTTGATTAATTGCAGTATCGTTTGTGTGCTTTACACTATTATCCAATCTACCTCCTTGTAATTTACAATTTTTGTACAGCTCTGAAAATTTAAGTCAGGATAAGGCACATATTCATTTGGAATATTTTGACTTTTGTCTGCATCAGACAAGATAATTTGTTTTTATATTTATTTAATATTGCTAAACCGTTTCAAAAATTAATAACTTTTCTAATTTGTTGGGCAAGATAAAGTTCAATATGTACATGACACGATATGTAGGACAATGAGTCAGTTTGTAAGATAGTTTGTTTTGCAGTCATTTTGGTTTCACATTTCACACAATGTGTATTGTAATTGCTGAACTAATCTCCGTGTGTGTTTGGCTATCAGGCAGGAGACCACCCGAGGGGCAAGTATATTCAGAAGCAAACTTTTTGAATTTGAACAAATTCACAGGCTGACTGGTCTGCCTTTAATTTTTTTAAATGTTAGTGGGCCAATAGGCTCTTTTCTAATCATAGAATAATTTCTCATGCAAAACATGCCATTTTTTTAGGACACAAATGAACAGGTTACTTGCATGTGTTTTGCGTGTAACCTATGCATTTGCACTAACAAATGATTCAAACTTGTGCTTGCATCATAATGGCAACATACAACAAACTTGAACTGTTGTCAGAACAAACACCTTATTGTCATTTGTTACTGGTTTTATTATTTAATAGGTTGTGTGGAGTGTATTTCATACTTCACCAGGCTAAATTGGAGGCTCCTCAAATACTCGAGCTTCATGCAATTGTGGGTCATCAGAGCATAGGAATTGAGAGTAGGCCATTCAGTTCACTAGAGCCTGTTCATACGTTCATAAACTTATAGGAGCAGAATTTGGCCAATTGAGTCTGCTGCACCATTCAACCATGGCTGATCTCATCCTGGCCTTAACTCCACCTCGGAACTGCCTCCAATGCCACTACATCTTTCCACAAATAAGAGCACCAAAACTGTGCACATACTCCAGGACTTTTCCCAATAGAAAATACATTAAAACATTCTAACCCTGTGCCCTGGAAGGCTATGTTGTCATGGATATGGGCAAGGCTCAAGGATGTTCTGGGTTTCAATTCATCTGTGTGTTTTCTGGGGGAGGGCATGTTCTGCAGCAGGGGGAAGAGGCCCTAACAAAAAGATGCTGTTTTCACCGGCAGCAACTTGTTACCGTTAGCTGGCTCGTGTGGTTGGGGTTCAGGAAAATTCCCAGGCGCTGTTTAATAATTGTGTGCAATTGGGGCTTAGGAAAAGGACTGGGGAGTTGAGAAGATGGCAGAAAGTCACTGGTTCCATGCTGTAAACGGGGTAGGGCTCAGGAGAAACTCTGGGAGACATTTATAGCTTGGTATAGATGCACAGGTTGGAGCTTGGTGAAATCCAGACCAGTGAAGCTAGTCGGCTACTAAAGAGCTGAAATGTTGCCAGTAAGTAGAGGCTGGAGTGCAGACTTGGGAATAATGGGAAATAGAGTCTCATGAGAGGAGATTGAAACCATGGAGGGGTGCAGTCAATGAGGCACTTGGTGTTGGAGTGGCTTTCAGGGAATTCTGGGAGGGTGATCTTTGAAAGTGAAAAGTTTGGAGTCGCTCATGAAGGGGCCAGAGTTTCAATGGGATTGGTTGACTAATAGTGTTTACTGATGTCTGGGTCGGTTGTTGAGAAATCCATGGGATCTGTCTTGGTTGCACTTGCTACTTATTGTACAATGTGGTGTGTTCAACCATAATTTCCATGTGTAAGACAGTGAATTGTTTTATCTTTCTGATCTTGTATAGTAATATTTATTTTTCTTTGTTCAACACCTGTGGAATCTTGTGCCCGCTGCCACTCTCCCACCATCCTCCCCACCCTCTGCTTGCTGCTGATTGTACTCTACAATCTGGCTTGCAACTGATCATCATTTCTGAATGGCCTCTCTCGCTCCCTGACCCTTCTGCTCCCCGACCCTCCCAGTCACCACTGACCCTTCTGGGCTTGTCACTTCCTTCTTTGTGAGCAAGTATTCAGTGGATGAGCAGGAGGCAGGAAGCAACCTATGGAGTGGGAGCAGCTTTGGGTTGCAGAGGTAATCCGCAAGCTGGAAAGACTGTGAAAAGCAGGGTGAGAGAGGAGGGGCGTCCACGCCAAGGTGCTCATCGACTCACGTGACCCCATGTCACACCTAGTACAAAATATTAAAACAAAACTCCTGATGCTAAAATTAGGGTACCAGCCCCATTAACTGGCCATCAAATCAAGGGCGACCTAAAGCGACAGCTTCTGTACTTTTAAAAGCTGAAGAGCATAAACAGAAGAGGATTTGTTACCTGCATGTTATGAGGACAATTTTGCTATTTGTGGAGCAAATATGGGTCTGTATTTTATTTATTCACCCAGAAACCTGGATTGTCAAGTATTTCATATAATAGTTAATAGGAAGAGCAGGTATGTTATCAGCTGCTGAGTTAATATCTGAAGCATTGGGAATGTACCTGTCAAGTAAACATGCAAGTGCTATTGTCCTGTTTCCAAGGTAACTCACCACCATCTTCTGAAGGACAACTAGGGATGGGCAATAAATGTGGCCTAACCAGCAATGCCCACATCACATAAATGAATACAATGAAAGCACATAACCACATTTTAAGTCCAATAAAATGTTCAGCCAAAATCCTGTCACATAGATTTCAATAATAGTTACTGTATTGCTACCTTTTTCCTCTCCTATTATTGCGAAAGTTTTACATGCATCAATCAAAACCCAATGTCTGAGTTATAACGTCTCGCTAAATTTGAAAGTTTCCTTTGCTATTTACAAGATAATCAGCTAAGAGGTGATAATGTTAATATTATTTTGTAAAGTTGTGGCTACATCTTGTATTCCTGTTCCCGTTTTTCAGTTGTTTCAAGGGTTCAGTGATCATACCTAGCCTCTTGGTAGAATTGTTTTATTTGGATACTAAATGTAATTTTACTTTTAAGCACAGTCAGTATTTTATGGATAAATTCACAAATTGTTCCAAAGTTAATGTATAATGTAATATGATTATGCAACTTAAAATACCTGTACATGTGTCATCCTGAAAGTCAAAACAAACCACACGGGCCTTTTGAAAAGTATGGCATTCGAAAAATATGCCAGGAATTGCATATTTGTTGCCCTCGAGGTTTGTTTCAAAGCAGCCAAAAAAAATGATGCCTTTGATTTTCATCTGATGTGAAGAGAAATAGGAAATGTCTAACACTGTACTAATGACTGACTTGTGAAAAAGTCACGCAATGTATTTTCAATGGTCCAATGATATTTAATACATTTACATAATCTTTCTACATAGATTAATAAAATTAACTGTTGAAATACAGAAATGTTTATTCACAGTTCCAGTATTTTGTTATACAATCATAGACTGCACGCATCCATTTGATAACAAGTCAAATGGGCCACAGGTTAACTCCTGGCATTTGACTTTGTACTCACAGTTCCCTTCGGGTCCTCAGACACAGGTTTTGGTGCAACCCATATATTGGCTAGAGATCCACAAATTGTTGTGACCAATAGAAGCAATGACCTGCCATGGAAATTAATGCGCAGTGAATTTTATTTACAGTTCATAATATTGGCATTTGTTCACTGAAAAAACTGCAAACATCCAACGATTGCATAAGTCACACCAGCTACTTTAGAGCGTAAAATACAAGTGTGGCCTACTGGGTGATGCACAGTTTTTTGTTTGTGCAACATCACTGAAGGTTTAATCCTCAAGATAAACAATTAGGAAAGTAATAATTAACTATATTATAAAATCGGCTAAGTGCATTTCTACCTATTTATATTATTGTTACGGAGAGGAGGGGATTTAATTTAAGCAGCCCCAATCTCTCCTCTCATCCATAAACAAATACGTTTTTGATCTGGCCCTTCATAACCAGTGCCGTATTTCCCAAACCTTCAGTTTTGGATATCATCCAATTCGCTATTAATATCCCCACAGCAACCTCAAGGTAGGATGAATTAATAGGGTTGGTTTATTTGCACACACTCAAAATGTGAGAGGAGGGTAGCAACTTGGCCTCTTTTACATTCATTAAATAAAGGTGGGATCGAGAAAACAAAAGAGGTACAGAGCAAAGATCACAGACAAAAATAATAGAGTCCTGAGTCATATGAAAACCAAAGCCTAATAATGCATTCTTTCACAGAGTCCGCAGGATGCAGACTGATGTTGGCCAATTCACTTTTAAGAAATTACTTCCCCGATGAGATGGGCACGTGGAGGAGAATTAATCTTGCAGGCGATGGTACAGAAGTTCCAGTAGAAACTAGATAGATGGGGGGCCAAGCATTCAAACCTGGAACTGACCTCTGGCTCCTGGCTCTGAACTGCAGCTGGCTAGATGCAAGATGGCAGTATGCTTTGCAGATCCACAAGCAGGGTAATTGGTTCATCCAACTGGGCAATGAGGGGGAGGACAGTAAGCGAAAGTCATATGATAGCACTTCAAGCTCACTGCTTTGGTTTGAACAAAGTATGTATATTCCTTTGATGGTTAATGTTTTAAACATTAAATCGTTTCAAAGTGGTGTTGCGGTCTTTTGCTGTCAGACAGGTAGTCTCAATTATCCAGGACTAGCCCTAGAAATGTAAATGTCCTTTGTATAATTCCCTTGGAATTTGGTCTCTGCAGTCACCAAGTCATTAGAGTATCTTCCGAGATAATGAGGTGGCCATTGTCCTAAATGCCAGAAAATACCTTGTGTGTGATGCACAGCCAGCCATTGCTTAAGTCAACTTAAAACCTTTGTCCAGTTGTTAGGATTTTATAAATTGGCCATGCTGATGTGTATATATATTTTATGGGGTGGTATCTTAGCCCTTGACATCATTGATAATTTGTAAGATAAATACATAAGCTAAAAAGTACAGTTACAATAACAGCAAGGCGAACTGAACTCCATAGACTGAGGACAGACATATGGACATGAGAGCAAGATGCTGAGTTAAAATGGCAAGTGACAGGGAGGTAATGGTCATGCTTGCAGACTGAGCAAGGGTGTTTCATAAAGTGATCACCCAGTCTGCATATGGTCTCTCCAATGTAAAGGAAACCACATTTGAAGCAGTGAATACAGTAGAACAAATTGAAGTAGGTGGAAGTGAAATGTTGCTTCATCCTTTTGATGGTGGGAAGGTAAAAGGATCAGATTCATATGTGGGAAGTGCACCCATCTCCAGCTCCTCAGAAACCGCGTTAGGGAACTGGAGCTGGAGCTGGATGAACTTCGGATCATTCGGGAGGCAGAGGTGGTCATAGATAGAAGCTTCAGGGATGTAGTTACTCTGAAGAATAAAGATAGATGGGTGATGGTGAGAGGGGCTGGGAGGAAGCAGTCAGTACAGGGATCCCATGTGGTCGTTCCCCTTAGTAACAAGTATACCGCTTTGGATACTGTTGGGGGGGGACTTACCGGGGTAAGCCATGAGGTGCAGGTCTCTGGCACAGAGTCTGTCCCTGTTGCTGAGACGGGAAGGGGGGCGAGGAGTAGAAAATTAGTCATTGGAGACTCCATAGTTAGGGGGATAGATAGGAGATTCTGTGGGAACGAGAGAGACTCGCGGTTGGTGTGTTGCCTCCCAGGTGCCAGGGTGCGTGATGTCTCGGATCGTGTTTTCGGGATCCTTAAGGGGGAGGGGGAGCAGCCCCAAGTCGTGGTCCACATAGGTATCAACAACATAGGTAGGAAAAGGGATAGGGATGTAAGGCAGGAATTCAGGGAGCTAGGGTGGAAACTTAGATCTAGGACAAACAGAGTTATTATCTCTGAGTTGTTACCCATGCCACGTGATAGTGAGACGAGGAATAGGGAAAGAGAGGAGTTGAACGCGTGGCTACAGGGATGGTGCAGGAGGGAGGGTTTCAGATTTCTGGATAATTGGGGCTCATTCTGGGGTCGGTGGGACTTCTACAAACGGGATGGTCTACACCTGGACCAGAGGGGTATCAATATCCTGGGGGGAAAATTTGCTAATGCTCTTCGGGAGGGTTTAAACTAGTTCAGCAGGGGCTTGGGAACCTGAATTGTAGCTCCAGTATACAGGAGGTTGAGAGTAGTGGTCATGAGTAAGGTTTTAAAGTTGCAGGAGTGTACCGGCAGGCAGGAAGGTGGTTTAAAGTGTGTCTTCTTCAATGCCAGGAGCATCCGGAATAAGGTGGGTGAACTTGCGGCATGGGTTGGTACCTGGGACTTCGATGTTGTGGCCATTTCGGAGACATGGATAGAGCAGGGACAGGAATGGTTGTTGCAGGTGCCGGGACTTAGATATTTCAGTAAGCTCAGGGAAGGTGGTAAAAGAAGGGGAGGGTTGGCATTGTTAGTCAAGGACAGTATTACGGTGGCAGAAAGGACGTTTGATGAGGACTCGTCGATTGAGGTAGTATGGGCTGAGGTTAGAAACAGGAAAGGAGAGGTCACCCTGTTAGGGGTTTTCTATAGGCCTCCAAAAAGTTCCAGAGATGTAGAGGAAAGGATTGCAAAGATGATTCTGGATAGGAGCGAAAGCAACAGGGTAGTTGTTATGGGGGACTTTAACTTTCCAAATATTGACTGGAAACGCTCTAATTCGAGTACTTTAGATGGGTCCGTTTTTGTCCAATGTGTGCAGGAGGGTTTCCTGACACAGTATGTAGATAGGCCAACGAGAGGCGAGGCCGTATTGGATTTGGTACTGGGTAATGAACCAGGACAGGTGTTAGATTTGGAGGTAGGTGAGCACTTTGGCGATGGTGACCACAATTCGATTACGTTTACTTTAGTGATGGAAAGGGATAGGTATATACTGCAGGGCAAGAGTTATATCTGGGGGAAAGGCAATTATGATGCGATGAGGCAAGACTTAGGATGCATCAGATGGAGAGGAAAACTGCAGGGGATGGGCACAATGGAAATGTGGAGCTTGTTCAAGGAACAGCTACTGCGTGTCCTTGATAAGTATGTACCTGTCAGGTAGGGAGGAAGTGGTCGAGCAAGGGAACCGTGGTTTACTAAGGCAGTCGAAACACTTGTCAAGAGGAAGAAGGAGGCTTATGTAAAGATGAGACATGAAGGTTCAGTTAGGGCGCTCGAGAGTTACAAGTTAGCTAGGAAGGACCTAAAGAGAGAGCTAAGGAGAGCCATGAGGGGACAAGAGAAGTCTTTGGCAGGTAGGATCAAGGATAACCCTAAAGCTTTCTATAGATATGTCAGGAATAAAAGAATGACTAGGGTAAGAGTAGGGCCAGTCAAGGACAGTAGTGGGAAGTTGTGCGTGGAGCCCGAGGAGATAGGAGAGGTGCTAAATGAATATTTTTCGTCAGTATTCACACAGGAAAAAGACAATGATGTCGAGGAGAATACTGAGATTCAGGCTACTAGACTAGAAGGGCTTGAGGTTCATAAGGAGGAGGTGTTAACAATTCTGGAAAGGGTGAAAATAGATAAGTCCCCTGGGCCGGATGGGATTTATCCTAGGATTCTCTGGGAAGCTAGGGAGGAGATTGCTGAGCCTTTGGCTTTGATCTTTAAGTCATCTTTGTCAACAGGAATAGTGCCAGAAGACTGGAGGATAGCAAATGTTGTCCCCTTGTTCAAGAAGGGGAGTAGAGACAACCCTGGTAACTATAGACCATTGAGCCTTACTTCTGTTGTGGGCAAAATCTTGGAAAGGTTTACAAGAGATAGGGTGTATAATCATCTGGAAAGGAATAATTTGATTAGACATAGTCAACACGGTTTTGTGAAGGGTAGGTCGTGCCTCACAAACCTTATTGAGTTCTTTGAGAAGGTGACCAAACAGGTGGATGAGTGTAAAGCAGTTGATGTGGTGTATATGGATTTCAGTAAAGCGTTTGATAAGGTTCCCCACGGTAGGCTACTGCAGAAAATACGGAAGCATGGGATTCAGGGAGATTTAGCAGTTTGGATCAGAAATTGGCTAGCTGGAAGAAGACAAAGGGTGGTGGTTGATGGGAAGCGTTCAGACTGGAGTCCAGTTACTAGTGGTGTACCACAAGGATCTGTTTTGGGGCCACTGCTGTTTGTTATTTTTATAAATGACCTGGGGGAGGGCGTAGAAGGATGGGTGAGTAAATTTGCAGATGACACTAAAGTCGGTGGAGTTGTGGACAGTGCGGAAGGATGTTACAAGTTACAGAGGGACATAGATAAGCTGCAGTGCTGGGCTGAGAGGTGGGAAATGGAGTTTAATGCAGAAAAGTGTGAGGTGATTCATTTTGGATGGAATAACAGGAAGACAGAGTACTGGGCTAATGGTAAGATTCTTGGCAATGTGGATGAGCAGAAAGATCTCGGTGTCCATGTACATAGATCCCTGAAAGTTGCCACTCAGGTTGAGAGGGTTGTTAAGAAGGCGTACGGTGCGTTAGCTTTTATTGGTAGAGGGATTGAGTTTCGGAGCCATGAGGTCATGTTGCAGCTGTACAAAACTCTGGTGCGGCCGCATTTCGAGTATTGCGTGCAATTCTGGTCGCCGCATTATAGGAAGGATGTGGAAGCATTGGAAAGGGTGCAGAGGAGATTTACCAGAATGTCGCCTGGTATGGAGGGAAGATCTTATGAGGAAAGGCTGAGGGACGTGAGGCTATTTTCATTAGAGAGAAGAAGGTTAAGAGGTGACTTAATTAAGGCATACAAGATGATCAGAGGATTGGATAGGGTGGACAGTGAGATCCTTCTTCCTCGGATGGTGATGTCTAGCATGAGGGGACATACCTTTAAATTGAGGGGTGATAGATATAAGACAGATGTCAGAGGTAGGTTCTTTACTCAGAGAGTAGTAAGGGCGTGGAATGCCCTGCCTGCAACAGTAGTGGACTCGCCAACACTAAGGGTATTCAAATGGTCATTGGATAGACATATGGACGATAAGGGAATAGTGTAGATGGGCTTTAGAGTGGTTTCACAGGTCGGCGCAACATGGAGGGCCGAAGGCCCTGTACCGCGCTGTAATGTTCTATGTTCTGTGTTCCATGTTCTAGATGTAAAGTGTAAGGGGAAGTGCTGCGGGAGAGCAGAAGGAGTTGGGGGTGATGGAGCAGTAGACCACAAAGGAATTGGGTACTCTAAATTTATTAGAAAAATAATAATTATCATGCACAGGTTATGTGGCCACGTTTGGGGAAAATCATCTTCAGTTTCAGTAAAGGTGAAATCTGCTCGGTTTGAATTTTGATCTTAATCGGCTGCCTGTTTTGCAATAACTTGTTTTTGGGAGACTGTTTCTGCAGCTGGGTGTGGCTGATGGTAGCCGTGTCTGTGTTTCTCTCTGACTCCCCTTTTCCCCAGTCATTGTGCTATGGCTATCCCATATGAAATGGAGATAGAGTGCTCAAAGAAGGGAAGTGAAGTGTCAGAGATGGACCATGATTAGGTGAGAGGGAGGTGGACATTGGGAGCAAAATCTTTTTTTGAAAAATGTTTTTATTGGGTTTTGTTATACATAATATAAATACACAGAATGAAAAGGTTTTTTACAAGGGGTGGGGGCCACCTGGGTGGAGCCCCTAATGCATGCTATTTACATTTCGGTCAGTTTCTATTATTTATTTACATCTGCCCTCCACCTCCGGGGAAGAACCTACTCATTCGGGTTCTGGTCAAGTGGACTCCATGTACCACTTTTAGCGGCGTTAGATTGAGTCTTGCGCATGTGGAGTTGACCATGTGTAGCGCTTCGCTCCAGAATCCCCACCCTATTTTGAACCCCAGATCTTCTCCAACTTCCTCCTCGTCACGTCCAGTTTGGCGTCAGCCCTTTTTACCAGTCGTCCGTACATGTCACTATAGTTCCCTCTGCCTAAAATGTCTGCATCCAGTAATTCTTCAAATAGTGGCTGTCGTGGTGGTCGTGCGTATGTCCTTGTTTCCTTCCGTAGGATGTTTTTAACCTGCAGGAACCTGTATTCATTTCTCCCTGCTAGTTGAAATCTTTCCGTCAGTTATTGGGAGCAATATCAATTCTTTTTTCCAGGTCCAGATGAGAGCATGAACCACCAGTACAGTCATCAATGTACCGGAAAAGGTGGGAGTAGGACTGGAACGTTCTACACACCCCACAAAAAAGGCAGAACTCAGATCCATGTGGGTACCTATACCTGTACTTTTTATTTGAAGGAAGTGAGACAAAGGAGAAATTGCTGAATGAGAGAAAATGTTCAGCTCAGCAGAGAAAGTATTGGTGGGTGGAGAATTTTTTGAGCCTTTGCTGAAAGAAGCAGAAAGCCCTCAAACCATCCTGGTGGGGGATGGAGATGTTGAGGGATTCATGAAGAGGAGGCAGTTAGGGCCTAGAAACTAGAAATTGGTGTTGTGACATATTGGGCGGAGGAATTGCAAATGTAGGTGGGGAGAGAGCGAGAGAGAGAGACTTACGCGATGAGTCTACCAGGACAGTCTGGTTTATTGATTTTGGGACGGAGGTGGAAGTGGGCTGTGCGGGGCTGAGGCAACTGGGGTTGAAAGCTGTGGAGGGAAGTTTTTGAGAGAAGAAGATGAGATCAGAGACAGTCCTCGATACAATTGCTTGATGTTTGATGGCAGAATCATGGTCCGGGGCACTAGGAAGACGTGCCTGAGAATTGGCACTCAGCCTATGCAAGGCGGAGGTCAGTAAGCCAGACAACAGCACCATCTTTTTCAGCTGGTTTGATAACAGAGTCAGGGTTGGACGCGAGAGAAGGGAGTGTGGCACATTCAGAAGGAGACACTTTGAAGTGGACGAGAGAAGTAGAGAAATTAAAGACAAGCAATGTCACGCTGTCTGTTCTCAATGAAAATATCAAGAGCAGATAGGAGACCAGAAGGAGAGGGAATATTGGGTGGGTGAAAGAATCTGTTGAACCAGGGTGTGTGTGGGGGGAGAGGTGGAGAGAAGGACTCCTGCCCAAAGAGATGAGGACTGAGACAAAGACAACGGAAGAATAATTCACCATTGTGCCGAGCCCAAAATGTGTTGAGACAAGGATGTAAAGGGATGAAACCGAGTAATTTTCAGCATACAGAGATTCAGCATCAGAGGGGTGGGGAAAGGTCAGATGGGATAGTGAATACATGGCAAGGGCTGCAATGTTCCAACAAAGCCCAACACAAACTGAACAAATAGCATCTTCCGATTAGGTACTTGGATTGGATTTTGTTTATTGTCACGTGTACCGAGGTACAGTGAAAAGTATTTTTCTGCGAGCAGCTCAACAGATCATTAAGTACATGGGAAGAAAAGGGAATAAAAGAAAATACATAATAGGGCAACGCAACATATACAATGTAACTACATAAGCACTGGCATCGGATGAAGCATCCAGGGTGTAGTGTTAATGAGGTTAGTCCACAAGAGGGTCATTTAGGAGCCTGGTGACAGTGGGGAAGAAGCTGTTTTTGAGTCTGTTCGTGCGTGTTCTCAGACTTCTGTATCTCCTGCCCGATGGAAGAAGTTGGAAGAGTGAGTCAGCCGGGTGGGAGGGATCTTTGATTATGCTGCCCGCTTTCCCCAGGCAGCGGGAGGTGTAGATGGAGTCAATGGATGGGAGGCAGGTTCGTGTGATGGACTGGGCGGTGTTCACGACTCTCTGAAGTTTCTTGCGGTCCTGGGCTGAGCAGTTGCCATACCAGGCTGTGATGCAGCCCGATAGGATGCTTTCTATGGTGCATCTGTAAAAGTTGGTAAGGGTTAATGTGGACATGCCAAATTTCCTTAGTTTCCTGAGGAAGTATAGGCGCTGTTGTGTTTTCTTGGTGGTAGCGTCGACGTGGGTGGACCAGGACAGCATTTTGAAGATGTGCACCCCTAGGAATTTGAAACAGCTAACCATCTCCACTCGGCCCCGTTGATGCTGACATGGGTAGTACTTTGCTTCCTGAAGTCAATGACCAGCTCTTTAGTTTTGCTGGCATTGAGGGAGAGATTGTTGTCGCTACACCACTCCACTAGGTTCTCTATCTCCCGCCTGTATTCTGACTCGTCGTTATTCGAGATCCGGCCCACTATGGTCGTATCGTCAGCAAGCTTGTAGATGGAGTTGGAATCAAGTTTTGCCACGCAGTCGTGTGTGTACTGGGAGTAGAGTAGGGGGCTAAGTACGCAGTCTTGCGGGGCCACGGTGTTGAGGACTATTGTGGAGGAGGTGTTGTTGTTCATTCTTACTGATTGTGGTCTGTTGATCAGAAAATCGAGGATCCAGTTGCAGAGTGGCGAGCCAAGTCCTAAGTTTTGGAGCTTTGATATGAGCTTGGCTGGGATTCTGGTGTTGAAGGCGGGGCTGTAGTCAATAAATAGGAGTCTGATGTAGGAGTCCTTGTTTTCGAGATGCTCTAGGGATGAGTGTAGGGCCAGGGAAGTGCCGTCTGATGTGGACCGGTTGCAGCGGTATGCGAATTGCAGTGGATGAAGGCGTTCTGGGAGTATGGAGGTGATGCGCTTCATGATCAACCTCTCGAAGCACTTCATTACGACTGAAGTCAGGGCCACTGGACGGTAGTCATTGAGGCATGTTGCCTGGTTCTTCTTTGGTACCGTTATGATGGTGGTCTTCTTGAAGCAGGTGGGGACCTCGGAGTGGAGTGGGGACAGATTAAAGATGTCCGCGAATACCTCTGCCAGCTGGTCCGCGCAGGCTCTGAGTGCACGACCAGGGATCCTGTCTGGGCCCGTCGCCTTCCGAGGGTTCACTTTCAGGCAGGCCAATCTGACTTCGGAAGCTGTGATGGTGGGTATGGGTGAATTATGTGCTGCTGGGGCACTCGATAGCGGATTGTTGGTTACCTGCTCGAACCGAGCATAGAATGCATTGAGTTCGGCGGGGAGGGGTGCGCTGCTGCCGGAGATACTGTTCGGCTTCGCTTTGTCGCCCGTTATGTTGTTTAGTCCTTGCCACAACCGCCGAGAGTCTGTCTGTGACTCTAGCTTGGTTTGATATTCTCTCTTGGCATCTCGGATGGCTTTGCGGAGGTCGTACCTGGATTTCCTGTATAGGTCAGGGTGGTCTTTACAGCCTTCTGGATTTTACATTCAGTTCAATATGTTCAGACCAAGAACTTTCTCTTCCACCTTGACTCCCTTTATTAATTGAGTTTTTTAGTCCCTACCACCTCCAGGGGGCCATCTTTTCTGAGGTTTTGTTTTCACAAGCACTCACCATTGTTCTGCTATTCAAAGCATTTTGCTAACTTACCTTAATGCCACGATCAGCACCTTCTTTAGTATTTTAACACCATTAGCTCCTTTGTCTTGTTCCCATGACATCTTAATGTCTCCTGAGCTCCCACCTATCCCTGACCTCCATCCTTCTTAAACAGTATGAAGAAACATTTAACCCTCTCTATCTCTGAAGTCAAAAAAACATGTTGTTAGGTGAATTGGACATTCTGAATTCTCCCTCTGAGTCTCTGAACAGGCGCCGGAATATGGAAACTAGGGGATTTTCACAGTAACTTCATTGCAATGAAGCCTACTTGTGACAATAAAGGTCTTAAAAAGTCATATGCACTTGAAAAAAAGATTAATTCTACTTTTCTCTTCATAGATGTTGTCAGGCATCCTGAATTTGTCCAGCATTTTCTGATTTCCAGCATCCACAGCATGTTGTTTTTATTTGCTGATGCTTATTAGCCTTGCATCTGAAGTGCCGAGTTGTGTACTTTCATGGTTACTGGGCAACATTCGAGAACTACGACATGCAGTTTAAAAGAAAAGTGTCTTATATGAGCAATTTCCCGCACTTATTGTGTTGGTGTATGAAGAAAATAATTGCTGTACTGTTTATATTTGAAAAGATTAACTATTTTGTACAATTACTGTCATCTGATGCCGTGACTTGGTACTCATGGGCCAGAACTAATAAACAAATACAGTCTACCATGTATCCACCAGAGGGCATACATGACCAAGCAATGCAGCGAAGTCAAACAAAAACATAAAAAAGAACAATAAAAACATTGTTAAACCAGCTCATTCAATCGGCTAATGAAAATTAATTTCCATTGTGAAGCTGTAGAAGGGGTGGTTTCTATAACAGGTGCCTGATCCACAGCATTCAGAGGGCAAGTTGAAAGTCTATCCCCTCATGGTTTGGTTCTGGTAAAGCCTATTGTATTGAGAAGAAGCCTCCAGGCATATAATATAATGAAATATAGTTTCAGGGGAGAAATAGAAATGACAAGCAAGTTGGATAGAAGTTTTAGAAAGGAGTTTTAACTTTTTGCCAAATACAATCAGTACGACTAAATTGATCAGATTTTAAATTCAGCAAACATAGAAACACAAGACAATTAAAAACGTAAGAAAATGCACAGAAATAATATAAGCAAGTGGTCATTCCTTATGTTCTGATTAAATATGTTTAACAGCAATAGTATTTGTTTGCAGCTTTCTCTCAAAAGAAAAGGGATGGATGGTAGACAAGGTGAATTAATGCCAGTTCCCAAATGTGATTTTCTCTTCCTCCGTCAGGAGAACTCACAAACCTTGTTAATCATCCCCCACTCCAGCTGAGCTCAGAAACCTGCATCCTCCTGACCTATGGGACTGAGTATTAGTGTTCCAAATGCTCAGATTTCCTGTGCTGCCTCAAGGGGAATTATGTGATAAACTCAGAATTTTGCATTTCCGGACTCAAAAGTAAGATTTTTAATGACATTTCTATGCAATCAAATCACAAGGTTAATGAATTCATTGAATAAATTATGTGCAGACACAGTGACATTTTTAACATTATTGGTCTCTGTTGAAAGGTGTAGAAGCAATAGTTTCATCTGACTCAAGATTGCTACACTTTCTAAATGATAGGTGAATGAACTCACGATGTGGAAACCATTTACCACGTTCCCTGTACTGTCTTCAGTCATTTGCCCAAGGAGTCATTTCTTGTATAAATCCAGAATTTCAGCATGTGGTTCAGGGCAGTGGATGACCTACATTTTTACAAAATTTTGAAACACTCACAGGAATCCCTAACTTAATTTCTGAATGACTCGTGTCAGGTACCCAAAGGCATTAATGGTACCATTGCAGACAATTATTTTAATTAATACTTGCAGATTTTCTGTATCAATGTACATAGGGAATCACATAGGTAACTAAACCCTTCCATCTACATGCTTGCTCAATAAAGAAATGACATAATTCCTTAAACTGTCAGTGGATTAAAGCTCCATCTGATATAAGGAGGTGAAAAAATATTAAATTAACTGTTGGATGTCCAGGAATGTAAGATGTGTTTGTGGTTTGTTTCAAAATATGCAGCCTCAGCAAAAATAAGTCACCCAGAAAAAACAACATATGAGATGTTATAGGCATGGCAATTGATATTTTCTAATACACAAGATAAACATTTCAAAACTTAGTAGAAACCAATCCACATTAAAAAATGCAAACCAAGGTAATACACACTTACATCCACATTGTAAATGATCGAATGATTAACACACAAGCCATTCAGCCCATTGTGCCCATGCCTGTACTTTGAAAGAACAATTCAATTTAGTCCCACTTTTGTCCTTATCGTCCTAAAACCATTTCCTATTCAGATATGTATCCAATTCCCTTTTGAAAGTTCTGACTTCCACCATTCTTTCTACCACTGAATTTCAGATTATAACAATGCAATGAGTTAAATCAAATTCATATCTTCTTCCTGGTTTGTCAATTATATGGTAACCAATGATTTTGCCAATGGAAACAGTGTCTCCTCGTCAATTCATCCAAAACCTATAATTTTAAACATCTCTATTAAATTCCCTCTCTGCTCCAAGAACAATTGAAGTTTCTTTCTCTATTCTAACCAATAAGAAATGTAATTTTCATCTACTTATTTGCTTTATAAAAATGTTTAAATTAAACAAGTTTACGTTTGAAAATTATTTCATGGGTTGTGGGATTCACGGCTAGGCCAGCATTTACTCCCCATCCCGAATTGCCCTTGAGAAGGTGGTGGTGAGCTGCCTTCTTGAACCATTACAGTCCATGTGGTGTAGGAACACCCACAGCTCATGAGAGAATTCCATGATTTTGACCCAGTGACAGAGAAGGAATGCCGTTCCAGTTCCAAGTCAGAATGGTGTGTGACTTGGAGGGAAACTTGCAAGTGGTAGTGTTCCCATGCATTTGCTGCTCTTGTCCTTCTAGATGGTAGAGGTCATGGGTTAGGGTGCTGTTTAAGGAACCTTGGTGAGTTGCGGTAGTGCATCTTATAGGTGGTGCACACTGCTACTACTGTGCATTGGTAGTGGAGGGAGTGAATGTTGGACGGTAATGGACGTGATATCAATCCATCTGGCTGCTTTGTCCTGGATAGTGTTGAATTTCTTGAGTGTTGTTTGAGCTGCACTCAACCAGACAAGGGTAGAGTATTCCATCACACTTCTGACTTCTTAAAAATTAATTTAAGGGAAGTGGGCGTCACTGGTTAGGCCAGCATTTATTGCCCTTCCCTAGTTGCCCTTTAGAAGATGGTGGTGAATTGCCTTCTTGAACCGCTGCAGGCCTGAGGTGTAGGTACGCCAACTGCGCTGTTAGGGAGGGAGTTCCAGGATGTTGCCCTAGTGAAGGAATGGCGATATATATATCCAAGTCAGGGTGGTGATTGACTTGGAGGGGAACCGCCAGGTGGTAGAAAACATAGAAAATAAAAACAGAAGATGTTGGAAAGAACCCCAGCAGGTTAGGCGGTATCTGTGAAAACCAAAATGGAGAAAGGGCAAGAAATTAAACTTTTCTCGAGAAAAGAAAACTGAAACAAGCAAAGAAAAAAATGGGGAACAGAGTTTACAGTCTGGAAATATTAATGTTGAATCCAGAAGACTGCAAAGTTCGAACTGAAAGATGTGGTGCTGTTTCTCAAGTTTCCATTGAGGTTCACTGAAACAGTGCAGTAGACCGAGGGCAGAAACGTCAGCATGAGCGCAAAGTGCAGAATTAAATGACTGACCACTGATAGTTTGGGGTCATGCTTTCAGACATGATGGAGGTGTTGTCCCACAAAGTGGTCACCCAATCTGCGTTTGGTCTCCTCAGTGTAAAGAAGACCACATTGTGAGCAGTGAATAGTGTGATTAAAAGAAGTACAGGTAAATCTTTGTTTAGTCTGGTAGGGGTGTTTGGGGCTATGGACACTGAGAAGCGAGGAGGTTAAAGGGCAAAGTGCCATATAAAGGGGGTGGGTGAACCAGAAGGTAAACGTCCCTCTGAAATGCTGAAAGGGGAGGGGGAAGCCATGATTGTGGCATCACACTGAAAGTTACAGAAATGATGGACAATGATCTGTCGAATATGGAGGCTGGTGAAGTGGAGAGGACAAGGAGGCCAATATCATATTTCTGGGAAAGGAAATGGGAGCAATGTGGCAGACATGGTTGAGGGCCCTGGAATGGAATCCTTACAGGAAGAGGGTGTGAGGAAGTGAGGGTAGCTTGTTTTGTATATTTTTTTCCTTAAGCCAGCAGCACACATAGGCACATGCGGGCTTTGTTTCCTTACTTATTTTCTTGCTCCATCTCCATTTCTTTTGGCCCAGAAGGACTAACATTTTTATCATACAGTTTACAGTGCAGAAGGAGGCCATTCGGCCCATCGAGTCTGCACCGGATCTTGGAAAGAGCACCCTACCCAAGGTCAACACCTCCACCCAACACTAAGGGCAATTTTCGACACTAAGGGCAATTTATCATGGCCAATCCACCTAACCAGCACATCTTTGGACTGTGGGAGGAAACCGGAGCACCCGGAGGAAACCCACGCACACACGGGGAGGATGTGCAGACTCCGCACAGACAGTGACCCAAGCCGGAATCGAACCTGGGACCCTGGAGCTGTGAAGCAATTGTGCTATCCACAATGCGACCATGGGTTTTGTAATTCAATGTCTCCTTTCACTCTATCACAGGACTTCCCTTGTCCTTGTCTTTGTCCCACCCACCCCTTCCTCAAAAACGTATTCAGTTCTTTTTTTAAAAATATATTTTATTCAAAATTTTTGGCCAACCATAACAGTACATTGTGTATCTTTTACACAGTAATATAACAATATAAATAACAATCGCCAGTTTTTTAAACAAGAAATAAATAATATATAAACAACATCAAAATTAAAAAACAAAACTAAATGGCAACTGCCTTGCCCCAAATAAATACTCTCCAAAAATACAATTCAGCAGTCCAGTATACAATTACCTATAACAACAACCTATACATATTATACTTATACACTAACATCCCTGAGAGTCCTTCTGGTTCCTCCCCCCACCCCCCCCCTCCCCCCCCCCCCCCCGGGTTGCTGCTGCTGTCTTCTTCTTTTCCATTCCCTCTATCTTTCTGTGAGGTATTCGACGAACGGTTGCCACGCCTGGTGAACCCTTGAGCCGATCCCCTTAGGACGAACTTAATACGTTCCAGCATTATAAACCCTGCCATGTCATTTATCCAGGTCTCCACACCCGGGGGCTTGGCTTCCTTCTACATCAACAGTATCCTGCGCCGGGCTACTAGGGACGCAAAGGCCAAAACATCAGCCTCTTTCGCCTCCTGCACTCCCGGCTCTTCTGCAACCCCGAATATAGCCAACCCCCAGATTGGTTCGACCTGGACCCCCACCACCTTCGAAAACACCTTTGTCACCCCCACCCAAAACCCCTGTAGTGCCGGACATGACCAGAACATGTGGGTGTGATTCGCTGGGCTTCTCGAGCATCTCGCACACCTATCCTCTACTCCAAAAAATTTACTGAGCCGTGCTCCAGTCATATGCGCCCTGTGTAACACCTTAAATTGTATCAGGCTTAGCCTGACACACGAGGACGATGAGTTTACCCTACTTAGGGCATCAGCCCACAGCCCCTCCTCAATCTCCTCCCCCAGCTCTTCTTCCCATTTCCCTTTCAGCTCATCTACCATAATCTCCCCCTCGTCCCTCATTTCCCTATATATGTCTGATACCTTACCGTCCCCCACCCATGTCTTTGAGATCACTCTGTCCTGCACCTCCTGCGTCGGGAGCTGCGGGAATTCCCTCACCTGTTGCCTCGCAAAAGCCCTCAGTTGCATATACCGGAATGCATTCCCTTGGGGCAACCCATATTTTTTGGTCAGCGCTCCCAGACTTGCAATCGTCCCATCTACAAACAGATCTCTCAATTGTGTTACTCCTGCTCTTTGCCATGTTCCAAATCCCCCATCCATTCTCCCCGGAGCAAACCTATGGTTATTTCTTATCGGGGACCACACCGAGGCTCCCGTCTTTCCCCTATGCCGTCTCCACTCCCCCCAAATTTTCAGAGTAGCCACCACCACCGGGCTTGTGGTGTATTTCTTCGGTGAGAACGGCAACGGCGCCGTCACCATAGCTTGTAGGCTAGTCCCGCTGCAGGACGCCCTCTCCAATCTCTTCCACGCCGCTCCCTCCTCTTCTCCCATCCACTTACATACCATTGAGATATTGGCGGCCCAGTAGTACTCACTTAGGCTCGGTAGTGCCAGCCCCCACCTATCCCTACTACGCTGCAAAAATCCCTTCCTCACTCTCGGGGTCTTCCCGGCCCACACAAAACTCATGATACTCTTCTCAATCCTTTTGAAAAAAGCCTTCGTGATCACCACCGGGAGGCACTGAAACACAAAGAGGAATCTCGGGAGGACCACCATTTTAACCGCCTGCACCCTCCCTGCCAGTGACAGGGATACCATGTCCCATCTCTTGAAGTCTTCCTCCATCTGTTCCACCAACTGCGTTAAATTTAACCTATGCAATGTACCCCAATTCTTGGCTATCTGGATCCCCAAGTAGCGAAAGTCCCTTGTTACCTTCCTCAGCGGTAAGTCCTCTATTTCTCTGCTCTGCTCCCCTGGATGCACCACAAACAACTCACTTTTCCCCATGTTCAGTTTATATCCTGAAAATTCTCCAAACTCCCCAAGTATCCGCATTATCTCTGGCATCCCCTCCGCCGGGTCCGCCACATACAACAACAAATCGTCCGCATACAGAGATACCCGGTGTTCTTCTCCTCCCCTGAGTACTCCCCTCCACTTCCTGGAACCCCTCAATGCTATTGCCAGGGGCTCAATCGCCAGTGCAAACAATAATGGGGACAGAGGACATCCCTGCCTCGTCCCTCTATGGAGCCGGAAATACGCAGACCCCCGTCCATTCGTGACCACGCTCGCCATCGGAGCCCTATACAGCAGCTGTACCCATCTAATATACTCTTCTCCAAAGCCAAATCTCCTCAACACCTCCCACAAATAATCCCACTCCACTCTATCAAATGCTTTCTCGGCATCCATCGCCACCACTATCTCCGCTTCCCCCTCTGGTGGGGGCATCATCATTACCCCTAGCAGCCTCCGTATATTCGTATTCAGCTGTCTCCCCTTCACAAACTCAGTTTGGTCCTCATGGACCACCCCCGGGACACAATCCTCTATCCTCATTGCCATTACCTTGGCCAGAATCTTAGCGTCTACGTTCAGGAGGGCAATAGGCCTATAGGACCGGCATTGCAGCGGGTCTTTTTCCTTCTTTAGGAGAAGCGATATCGTTGCCTCTGACATAGTCGGGGGCAGCTGTCCCCTTTCCCTCGCCTCATTAAAGGTTCTCATCAGTAGCGGGGCGAGCAAGTCCACATATTTCCTGTAAAATTCAACTGGGAATCCATCCGGTCCCGGGGCCTTCCCCGCCTGCATGCTCCTAATTCCTTTCACTACTTCCTCCATTTCGATCTGTGCTCCCAGTCCCACCCTCTCCTGCTCCTCCACCTTAGGAAATTCCAGCTGGTCCAGAAAACACATCATTCTCGCCTTCCCATCCGGGGGCTGAGCTTCATATAATCTTTCATAGAATGCCTTGAACACTCCATTCACTCTCTCCACTCCCCGCTCCATCTCTCCCTCCTCATCCCTCACTCCCCCTATTTCCCTCACTGCTCCCCTTTTCCTCAATTGGTGGGCCAGCAACCTGCTCGCGTTCTCCCCATATTCGTACTGTACACCCCGTGCCTTCCTCCACTGTGCCCCTGCAGTACCCGTTGTCAGCAAATCAAATTCTACGTGTAGCCTTTGCCTTTCCCTGTACAGTCCCTCCTCCGGTGCCTCCGCATATTGCCTGTCCACCCTCAGACGTTCTTGCAGCAACCGCTCCCGTTCCCTACTCTCCTGCTTTCCTTTATGTGCCCTGATTGATATCAGCTCCCCTCTAACCACTGCCTTCAGCGCCTCCCAGACCACTCCCAACTGGACCTCCCCATTATCATTGAGTTCCAAGTACTTTTCAATACACCCGCTCACCCTTAGACACACCCCCTCATCCGCCATTAGTCCCATGTCCATTCTCCAGGGTGGACGCCGTTCTTTTTCCTCCCCTATCTCCAAGTCCACCCAGTGTGGAGCATGATCCGAAATAGCTATAGCCATATACTCCGTCCCCCTCACCTTCGGGATCAACGCCCTTCCCAAAACAAAAAAGTCTATTCGCGAATAAACTTTGTGGACATAGGAGAAAAACGAAAACTCCTTACTCATAGGTCTGCTAAATCTCCATGGGTCTACTCCTTCCATCTGCTCTATAAAGTCTTTAAGCACCTTGGCTGCTGCCGGCCTCCTTCCAGTCCTGGACCTCGATCTGTCCAGCCCTGGTTCCAGCACCATGTTAAAATTTCCACCCATTACCAACTTCCCCACCTCTAGGTCCGGGATACGTCCTAACATGCGCCTCATAAAGTTGGCATCATCCCAGTTCGGGGCACATACGTTCACTAAGACCACCGCCTCCCCCTGTAATTTGCCACTCACCATCACGTATCTGCCCCCACTATCCGCCACTATGGTCTTTGCCTCAAACATTACCCGCTTCCCCACTAGTACAGCCACCCCTCTGTTTTTCACATCTAGCCCCGAATGAAACACCTGCCCCACCCATCCTTTGCGTAGTCTAACCTGGTCTATCAGTTTCAAATGCGTCTCCTGTAACATAACCACATCTGCCTTAAGTTTCTTAAGGTGTGCGAGTACCCGTGCCCTCTTTATCGGCCCGTTCAGCCCTCTCACATTCCACGTGATCAGCCGGGTTGGGGGGCTCTTTACCCCCCCCCTTGTCGATTAGCCATCCCCTTTTATCCAGCTCCTCACCCGGTTCCCACGCAGCTGTGTCCCCCCCAGGCGGTGCCCTCCCGCCCCGCCCACCCCACCCCATACCAGCTCCCCCTTCTCCCCAGCAGCAGCGACCCAGTAAATCCCCCCTCCCACCACCCCCGCTAGATCCCCCACTAGCGTAGTTACACCCCCCATGTTGCTCCCAGAAGTCAGCAAACTCTGGCCGACCTCGGCTTCCCCCCGTGACCTCGGCTCGCACCGTGCGACGCCCCCTCCTTCCTGCTTCCCTATTCCCGCCATAATTATCATAGCGCGGGAACAAAGCCCGCGCTTCCCTTTTGGCCCCGCCCCCAATGGCCAACGCCCCCAGCTCCTCCACCTCCCTTCCTCCCTCCCCCACAACCTGTGGAAGAGAGAAAAGTTACCGGGTCGCAGGATTAACAACATAAAAATCATCTCTCCCCCCTTTTTCCCCCCTCTTCGCCCCCCATATTCGCCCCACCACTTTGTCTCAAACGTTCTTTTTTAATAACCCGCTTATTCCAATTTCTCTTCAACAATAAATGTCCACGCCTCATCCGCCGTTTCAAAGTAGTGGTGCTTCCCTTGATATGTGACCCACAGTCTTGCCGGCTGCAGCATTCCAAATTTAATCTTCTTTTTATGAAGCACCGCCTTGGCCCGATTAAAGCTCGCCCTGCTTCTCGCAACCTCCGCACTCCAGTCTTGATAGATGCGGATCACCGCGTTCTCCCACCTACTGCTCCGTGTCTTCTTTGCCCATCTGAGGACCATCTCTCTGTCCTTAAAACGGAGGAATCTCACCACTATGGCTCTGGGAATTTCTCCTGCTCTCGGTCCTCGCGCCATCACTCGGTATGCTCCCTCCACCTCCAACGGACCCGTCGGGGCCTCCGCTCCCATTAACGAGTGCAGCATCGTGCTCACATATGCCCCGACGTCCGCCCCTTCTGCACCTTCAGGAAGACTAAGAATCCTTAAATTCTTCCTCCTCGCATTATTCTCCAGCATCTCCAGCCTTTCCACACATCGTTTATGGTGTGCCTCGTGCATCTCCGTCTTCACCACCAGGCCCTGTATATCGTCCTCGTTCTCGGCAGCCTTTGCCTTCACGACCCGAAGCTCCCGCTCCTGGGTCTTTTGCTCATCTTTTAGCCCTTCAATCGCCTGTAATATCGGGGCCAACAGCTCCTTCTTCATCTCCTTTTTAAGCTCTTCCACGCACCGTTTCAAAAACTCGTGTTGTTCAGGGCCCCATATTAAACTGCCACCTTCCGACGCCATCTTGGTTTTTGCTTGCCTTCCTTGCCGCTGCTCTAAAGGATCCACCGCAATCCGGCCACTTTCCTCTCCTTTTCCCATCTGTATCCAGGGGGGATTCCCTTCTGGTTTACCGCACAGTGCTTTTAGCCGTTAAAATTGCCGTTGGGGCTCTTATTAAGAGCCCAAAAGTCCGTTCCACCGGGAGCTGCCGAAACGTGCGACTTAGCTGGTCATCGCCGCACCCAGAAGTCAAAACGTATTCAGTTCTGATTAAAGGTCAGACTTGAAACATTGGGTGAGATTTAGTGGGTCCGTTTGCCATGGATGCAAATCCCATTATGGCTGCAAAATCTCAGGAGGGCTATAATGGGATTTGCATCAGCAAAATTCAGAACGTGACCGTCCCCACCCCCTCCCTGGTGACATAATCAGGTTCATGCCCAGAAAGGGTGTGAATCTGATTTGCATGATTTAAAAGGACAAGTTGATGAAGGAGAGATTGATAGTATTGGGAGAGGTTCCAAATATTGAGGAAGTTAGTAGATGGTGCATTGATAGGCAGGAAAACCATCTTTCAATATTAAGCGCAGATGGCACTGAGTTTTAGTCACCCTACTCCCTTAAAATCTGAGAAGTTGTAGTGTTTAGAAGTTGCATCACTGAATGTGAACAACTTCTGAAAAAAAAACAGGTAGGCAATAAAGTGTGATCATGGTGTGACCATAGTGTAAACAGGGTTGCACTTTTTCTATAACTGGAGTGTGCTGATCTGTGGGCACAATGAAGACACAGTGAACAACTTTGGCAAATATAAATTTAGGCAGAAAATAATACATAAGAACATAAGAATTAGGAACAGGAGTAGGCCATCTGGCCCCTCGAGCCTGCTCCGCCATTTAATGAGATCATGGCTGATCTTTGTGGACTCAGCTCCACTCTCCGGCCCGTACACCATATCCCCGAATCCCTTTATTCTTTAGAAAGGTATCTATCTTTTTCTTAAAACGTTTAAAGAAGGAGCCTCAACTGTTTCACTGGGCAAGGAATTCCAGAGATTCACAACCCTTTGGGTGAAGAAGTTCCTCCTACACTCCGTCCTAAATCTACTTCCCCTTATTTTGAGGCTATGCCCCCTAGTTCTGCTTTCCCTGACCAGTGGAAACAACCTGCCCGCATCTATCCTATTTATTCCCTTCATAATTTTATATGTCTCAATAAGATCCCCCCCGCATCCTTCTAAACTCCAATGAGTACAGTCCCAGTCTACTCAACCTCTCGTCATAATCTAATCCCCTCAACTCTGGGATCAACCTAGTGAATCTCCTCTGCACTCCCTCCAGTGCCAATATGTCCTTTCTCAGGTAAGGAGACCAAAACTGAACACAATACTCCAGATGCGGCCTCACCAACACCCTATACAATTGCAGCATAACCTCCCTAGTCTTGAACTCCATCCCTCTAGCAATGAAAGACAAAACTCGATTAGCCTTCTTAATCACCTGTTGCACCTGCACACCAACTTTTTGCGACTCGTGCACCAGCACACCCAGGTCCCTCTGCACAGCAGCATGTTTTAACATCTTACCGTTTAAATAATAATCCATTCTGCTGTTATTCCTCCCAAAATGGATAGCCTCACACTTGGCAACATCGAATTCCATCTGCCAGACCCTAGCCCATTCACCTAACCTATCCAAATCCTTCTGCAGACTTCCGGTATCCTCTGCACTTTTTGCTTTACCACTCATCTTAGTGTCGTCTGCAAACTTTGACACATTGCACTTGGTCCCCAACTCCAAATCGTCTATGTAAATTGTGAACAACTGCGGGCCCAACACTGATCCTTGAGGGACCCCACTAGTTACAGGTTGCCAACCAGAGAAACACCCATTTATCCCCACTCTCTGCTTTCTGTTAGTTAACCAATCCTCTACCCATGCTACCACTTTACCCTCAATGCCATGCATCTTTAGTTTATGCAGCAACCTTTTGTGTGGCACCTTGTCAAAAGCTTTCTGGAAATCCAGATATACCACATCCATTGGCTCCCCGTTATCTACTGCACTGGTAACGTCCTCAAGAAATTCTACCAAATTAGTCAGACACGACCTACCCTTTGTGGACCCAGGCTGCGTCTGCCCAATGGGACAATTTCCCTCCAGGTGCCCTGCTATTTCCTCCTTAATGATAGATTCCATGAATAATACCAAGCAGTAATACATCTGGAGTTTCTGCTAGGTTGTGCTTGTATTTGCACTTTACCTAAAAAATGTGAGGTAATCCACTTTTGTAGAAGGAATGTGCAGACTTTTTCCTAAATGGAAAGAAATTAGAAAGTGCAGATGTACAACGGGACCTGGGTGTCCTTATCCATAAGTTGCAAGAGGTCAACATGCAGGTGCAATAAGCTATTAGGAAGGCTAATGGAATGTTAGCCTTTATTGCAAAAAGATTTGAGTACAGGAGTAGTGAAGTCTTACTTCAATTGTATAAATGCTTGGTTAACTGCTCTTGAAGTACTGTTTGTAGTTTTGGTCCCCTTACTTCAGAAAGGATATGATTGCCATGGTGGGAGTGCAACAAAAGTTCACCTAACTTGTTCCAGGGATGTTGGGACTGTCTTATGAAGAGAGATTGTGCAAACTTGGCTTGTATTCGCCAGAGTTTTGAAGAGAGGGTATCTCATTGAAACACACAACATACTTAAAGGAATTGAAAGGGTAGATGCAGGTCAGATGTTTCCGTTGGTTGCAGAGTCTGGAAAATTTGAAAATAAGGGGAAGTCACTTACGACTGAGATGAGGAGAAATTTCTTTACACAGTTGTTAATATTTGGAATTTTCTACCCCAGAGGGCAGTGGAAATTTGGTTATTGAGTACGTTTAAGATAGAGATTGATAAGATTTCTAATTAACAATGATGTAAAGAGTTATGTGCACTTCTGCTAATTGCACCCATTCCATCGAGAAGTCTCCTAAAATTAAGCTGCTTTTCTTTTTAGGTGAAAGAACACTAATACGCATCTTTTAATTTATTTTAATTAATTAATTAAGGGACTGTAACATCCTGCACGGGACCTACAGGGTGGGAATGCTCGTCTTCCCGGAGCTCCTTGCTGAGTACAAGCTCCCCCACTAGGGGTGGGGTATCTCAATTACTCCGCGCATACAAGGTCGACCAGTAAAGCAAAGCAGAAACGTGGGGTCTACTGTGAAGTGTATATTGTTTGTAAATAAATCTATGTTCTTATTTTTACTCGGTGTGGAATGCTCATCTCCTTATTAAACTGAATATGCCAATGCAACTCATAAATGATTCTGAGGTTCATATTTTCTTGCGCAATAAATGATTCTCTGAAATTTCTTTTTTTTCTATAAATTTAGAGTGCCCAATTATTGTTTTTTTTCAATAAAGGGGCAATTTAGCATAGCCAATCCACCTAACCTGCACGTAGTTTTGGGGTGTGGGGGTGAAACCCACGTAGACACGGGGAGAATGTGCAAACTCCACACGGAGAGTGACCCAGGGCCGGGATTCAAACCCGGGTCCTCAGTGCCGTGGTCCCAGTACTAACCACTGTGCCACCGTGCTGCCCTTCTCTGAAGTTTCTTAAAGTAATTTTCATTTATGTAAAATGAGTTACTCACAGATGGTGGACTAGACAATGATTAAAAAATGCTTTATGATAAATCAATTTTCAGCTGTAATAATCAAACTGCACCAGGCTACAACTATAAAATGTCAAAGAAAATGTTTTAATGCTAATTTTAAAAATACATTCTAAAGCACTGATTTGTGGAGAATTATGTCTCTGGTGATATGCAAATAAATTCCAATAAATATTGTTTATGATCACATCAAGTTTTCTGCATTTATTGACTAATTATTGCATTATTTCTAATGCATAGGCATTTATAAATATGATAAATACTTTATAAATTCCTGCAAGTGTTAATTCTACAATAGTGTTTATGTAATGATTTTCTGATAATATCCCTGTTATTTTAAATCAGGCTGTCTTCCAAGTTACTGCACGCAGCATGGCACAAAAATCACATCCCTAATACTGAAATACTGGTCAGAGTATATACTTCCTTTACTTTCAGGAACTATCATTTGATTGTTTCCTTCTATTTGACTGTTCAACATTTGAAATTTGGGGATGTTTGTTCCTTCTGCTTGTATTTTGGCATGCTCATTCTTGACAAGTGTCTCAGTTCCAGAGTGGTCCTTTCACCCATGACTCCAAGGCTCACTTTATTTCACTCATTATAAATTGCCAGGCACTTCACATTCAAACTATTACTTTTGGTGCAATAACCAGACTTTCCAGCATTTTCTGTTACTAGCCAAAAAGGTAATTTATGCTGAACTGGATTTTCCCAAGGGGTTGGGGGGACAATTGATGGCAAACTGCCAGGATTCATGTCCATTTAAACAGTCAGAGGCTCCCAGTTTAGCACCTCATCCTATAGGTGGTACATCCAACATTCCCTTAATCTTACACCAGAGCCTAAATTAGGAGTTTAATTAATCCAGGGTGGTCATCACTGAGCCAAATTAATGTGAACAAAAATAAAGAACAAAAGCAAATGCTTTAAATCAGAAATAAAGACTGAGGGTGGCACAGTGGTTAGCACTGTTGCCTTTGTCGCTGAGGACCCGGGTTCGATCCCGGCCCACTGTGTGTGGAGTTTGCACATTCTCCCAGTGTCTGCGTGGGTTTCACCCCCACAACCCAGGTTAGGTGGATTGGCCACGCTAAATTGCCCCTTAATTGGAAAAAAAGAATTGGGTACTCTAAATTTATTAAAAAACTGAAAATATAATATGGTATTAGAAATATCATACAAGTAATCTGTGATGGTATAATTCCCATTGGTGTTCAGCTGTCGGAACACGTTGTTTATTCTTGTAGGTAACAGAGGTAGACGGGTTCAGGATACCCAAGGAAAATTTGTAATTAACAAAACTGACTTTTCAGCTTCATCAACCAGCATTCAACATTTTGCACTATTATGCAGATTAATTCAAAAACTGATTCAGGAACCGTGAAGTGTTGGAAACCAAAGATGACTTAATAATGAAAGAATAAAATTCAACTTTGTAGCCAGTGTTAGCTGTGTCTGTAAAACACTCACATAATCACACTCACATAGGTTGAAGAAACTGATGAATAAGTAGACTTGCCGAACCACATATTGGTAAATTCTACAGAGTACTGTGGAATGTAACAAGCCCTACATTTTGCGATCTCAAGTCTCTGTGCATGGTAGTCATATGACTGTATCCTTCGAGGGTCCTCACACTGGGCTAAATCGCTGGCTTTGAAAGCAGACCAAGGCTGGCCAGCAGCACGGTTCAATTCCCGTAACAGCCTCCCCGAACAGGCGCCGGAATGTGGCGACTAGGGACTTTTCACAGTAACTTCATTGAAGCCTACTTGTGACAATAAGCGATTTTCATTTTCATTTCAATTCTGTGGAGTCAGACTTCACAAAAATACTGCAGAGTACTGCTGATCAGTGCTCCCTCCCTTTACCTCCCCTTCTTCCAAGGTCTATCTATCAATGGCTGGCATTTTCAGTTTATCAGACCCTGACACAGGCGGCACGAGTTGCCTGGTTAGTGCCATTTCAAAGAAATCAGGCTGGATATATGTTAAATTTCTTAGTCTAATGATGTAAATGGGATAGTAACACAGCACCCAATACCCATGCCCTGTTTGATGACTGGAAAAGTGCATTGTTACTTTGCATAATGGGTAAACGGTCTATCTTTGGCACTTGTGGACATGCTCAGAGGACAATACGGAGAAAGGAAGTAGCTGAAAATAAGTGGAAAGAAGAAATGAAATCGACCGGACTGCCATATGAAGTGGTTTGACTGCAAGTGTCCTTGGCATGCATGGCATAGATCCAAAACAATCTGTGCTCATGTGAAGCTTCCAATCTTTCCGGGATGCCACCTTTTATCTCGTCATACTTAAATATCATGATTACGACACAACAGAAGGAAGAAATATTGTCGAAAGACACCTTGTTAATTAATTAAGTGGAAAAGCTGCCTTACAGTATTTGGTGCATGATTTTTGTAAGGAATGATTATTTAGTGTTGCAAATGAAATTTCCCAATACATCAAGAGTTAAGTTTAGGGCTAAAAATTAATTTAGTTTTTGTTATAACCTGCCTACTTACCATTGGCTGGGGACTAATGACTATCCCACAATCCTGTGGGAGTATGAGCTTCCCCAATGAGGGGGCGGAGAAACCACTAGTAAACTCCTAGTATAAATAAAGCTGGCCAGTTCAGGAACCAGCAGGAAGGAGTATGTAGCAAGGGAAGTTACTGCTACTGTTATGTATCTATGTTATCGTAAATAAATGTTATTACTTTGTATCCTTAAAACTCGTGCTGGATTCTTCGTGGCCCTTACAAAAGTTTTACAGGGTAATCTATATCTGCTTTGAAAGATTTTTCTCCAGTTTGTAGCATGGCATAGCTTAGAGGCTTGATCTCAGACTTTGGTAATTAGGAGTAAGAGGTTCATCAAACTGATCATCACTAGGTGAAGCACAGTAATGGCAAGGATAATCCATTTGCCAGACTTCCCTCCCTTTTTCTGGAGCTCCTTTCGACAGCATAGTTGTAAGACATCAAGATCAAATAGTTAAAAATTCATTTCGTAAAACCCAAGGTGGTTCACAATTAACTTCAGCATATAGGAGTTTGATTCATTTTAAGAGTGAAATACATCAAATTAGATTATATTTTGAAAAGATTTTCCAACAGATGTAGTCAAACCCTTCCTGTAGGGAGTTACAATTAGCCCAAGCCTGCAGCTTAATGGATTACTCCAGCAGCTGTAATGATTTTTCAAAGAATGAAATTGCTTTGTAATAGTTTGAGCTCTAATACACCACTCTTTCCAATATCAACCCTGTGCCAAAGCTTTTCATTTACTAATGACTTTGATGAAGGAATGGAGCATCATATCCAAGTTTGCTGACGACATCAAGTTAGGTGCCACAATAAGTACATTGGAGCAGAAAGTTGCAAAAGGAGATAAATTGTGGCAGGTGGAGATCGAGATGAAAGGTGAACCTGTCCACTTTGGACCCAAGAAACATCAGAATATTTTTGAAATGGTGAGAAGGAAGATTTATGGATCTGAACTTGGAAAGCTAGTAGCCAGGTAAAAATAATTTAAATGGTGAATGAAATGTTGATCTTTATCTCAAGGGGCTGGAAGTTACATTACATCTATATAAGACTGTGGTTAAACACCATTTGAAGTCCTGAATTCATTGCATTTCAGAAGAACACTGACCTTCGAGAGGAGAGTGCGGAGGGGAGGGTGCAACACAGATATAACATTATACAGCACGTTAGCACAGTGGTTAGCACTGTTGTTTCACAGCTCCAGGTTCCCAGGTTCGATTCTCAGCTTGGGTCACTGTGTGTGCGGAGTCTGCACGTTCTCCCCGTGTGTGCGTGGGTTTCCTCCGGGTGCTCCGGTTTCCTCCTACAGTCCAAAGATGTGCAGGTTAGGTGGATTAGCCATACTAAATTGCCCTTAATATCCAAAAAGGTTAGGTGGGGTTACTGGGTTACGTGTTTAGGGTGGAGGTATGGGCTTAAGTAGGGTGCGCTTACCAAGGGCCGGTGCAGACTCAAATGGGCTGAATGGCCTCCTTCTACACTGTAATGATTCTATGCTACTGGGGCTTAAAGGGTCATATTAGGAGGAGGATGGATTCCATAAACCAAGCTTGCATTCCCTGAGTATGGAAGTTACAGGTTATCGAAGTGAGATGTTTAAAGACATGGATCGTGGAGAAAAAAAATAACTATTTCCTCGTGTGGCGTAGAGCAAGTGGGTACAACTTGGGCGCGATTCTTCGCCCCCGCGCCGGTTGGGAGAATCGCCTGGGTCGCCAAATTTTCCCGCGACGCCAGTCCGACGCCCTCCCGCGATTCACCCAAGCGGCGAGAACGGCCCTGTCGAGTCCCGCGCGGCGCAGGCCGGAGAATCGCCTGAGACACCCCCGCTGTTCTCAGGCCCGGATGGGCCGAAGTCCCGACGGCGTGACCCCAGTTCACGCCGTCGCCGCTCACATCTGCTATTTAAAGTCGTCAGTCAGTCGTGCTGGCTGACGCTGAGCAGTGAGGAGGTGAGCGGACTGTTCCGCAGCTCCTGGAGACCGGGTCGGCTTCCCCGAGAAGGCTGCGGCCAACGGGGGGATGAGGGAGAGTGTGCAGGTGGGAGGGGGGATGAGGGAGAGTGTGCAGGTGGGAGGGGGGATGAGGGAGAGTGCGCAGGTGGGAGGGGGGATGAGGGAGAGTGCACAGGTGGGAGCGGGGATGAGGGAGAGTGTGCAGGTGGGAGGGGGGATGAGGGAGAGTGCGCAGGTGGGAGGGGGGGATGAGGGAGAGTGCGCAGGTGGGAGGGGGGATGAGGGAGAGTGCACAGGTGGGAGGGGGATGAGGGAGAGTGTGCAGGTGGGAGGGGGGTGAGGGAGAGTGTGCAGGTGGGAGGGGGGGATGAGGGAGAGTGCGCAGGTGGGAGGGGGGGATGAGGGAGAGTGCACAGGTGGGAGGGGGATGAGGGAGAGTGTGCAGGTGGGAGGGGGGTGAGGGACAGTGTGCAGGTGGGAGGGGGGATGAGGGAGAGTGTGCAGGTGGGAGGGGGGTAAGGGAGAGTGTGCAGGTGGGAGGGGGGATGAGGGAGAGTGTGCAGGTGGGAGGGGGATGAGGGAGAGTGTGCAGGTGGGAGGGGGGTGAGGGAGAGTGTGCAGGTGGGAGGGGGGTGAGGGAGAGTGTGCAGGTGGGAGCGGGGATGAGGGAGAGTGTGCAGGTGGGAGGGGGATGAGGGAGAGTGTGCAGGTGGGAGGGGGGATGAGGGAGAGTGTGCAGGTGGGAGCGGGGATGAGGGAGAGTGTGCAGGTGGGAGGGGGGATGAGGGAGAGTGTGCCGGTGGGAGGGGGGATGAGGGAGAGTGTGCAGGTGGGAGGGGGGATGAGGGAGAGTGTGCAGGTGGGAGGGGGGATGAGGGAGAGTGTGCAGGTGGGAGGGGGGGATGAGGGAGAGTGCACAGGTGGGAGGGGGATGAGGGAGAGTGTGCAGGTGGGAGGGGGGATGAGGGAGAGTGTGCAGGTGGGAGCGGGGATGAGGGAGAGTGTGCAGGTGGGAGGGGGGATGAGGGAGAGTGTGCAGGTGGGAGGGGGGATGAGGGAGAGTGTGCAGGTGGGAGGGGGGATGAGGGAGAGTGTGCAGGTGGGAGGGGGGATGAGGGAGAGTGCGCAGGTGGGAGGGGGGATGAGGGAGAGTGTGCAGGTGTGAGGGGGTGTGAGGGAGAGTGTGCAGGTGGGAGGGGGGATGAGGGAGAGTGTGCAGGTGGGAGGGGGATGAGGGAGAGTGTGCAGGTGGGAGCGGGGATGAGGGAGAGTGTGCAGGTGGGAGCGGGGATGAGGGAGAGTGCACAGGTGGGAGGGGGATGAGGGAGAGTGTGCAGGTGGGAGGGGGGATGAGGGAGAGTGTGCAGGTGGGAGGGGGGATGAGGGAGAGTGCGCAGGTGGGAGGGGGGATGAGGGAGAGTGTGCAGGTGGGAGGGGGGGATGAGGGAGAGTGTGCAGGTGGGAGGGGGGGATGAGGGAGAGTGCACAGGTGGGAGGGGGATGAGGGAGAGTGTGCAGGTGGGAGGGGGGATGAGGGAGAGTGTGCAGGTGGGAGGGGGGATGAGGGAGAGTGTGCAGGTGGGAGCGGGGATGAGGGAGAGTGCACAGGTGGGAGGGGGATGAGGGAGAGTGTGCAGGTGGGAGGGGGGATGAGGGAGAGTGCACAGGTGGGAGGGGGGATGAGGGAGAGTGTGCAGGTGGGAGGGGGGATGAGGGAGAGTGTGCAGGTGGGAGGGGGGATGAGGGAGAGTGTGCAGGTGGGAGGGGGATGAGGGAGAGTGTGCAGGTGGGAGGGGGGATGAGGGAGAGTGCACAGGTGGGAGGGGGGATGAGGGAGAGTGTGCAGGTGGGAGGGGGGATGAGGGAGATTGCGCAGGTGGGATGGGGGATGAGGTAGAGTGCATAGGTGGGAGGGGGGATGAGTGAGAGTGCGCAGGTGGGAGGGGGGATGAGGGAGAGTGTGCAGGTGGGAGGGGGGATGAGGGAGAGTGTGCAGGTGGGAGCGGGGATGAGGGAGAGTGCACAGGTGGGAGGGGGATGAGGGAGAGTGTGCAGGTGGGAGGGGGGATGAGGGAGAGTGTGCAGGTGGGAGGGGGGATGAGGGAGAGTGTGCAGGTGGGAGGGGGGATGAGGGAGAGTGTGCAGGTGGGAGGGGGGGTGAGGGAGAGTGCGCAGGTGGGAGGGGGGTGAGGGAGAGTGTGCAGGTGGGAATGGGGGTGAGGGAGAGTGCACAGGTGGGAGGGGGATGAGGGAGAATGTGGATGGTATCGTCCATCCGCGGATGCCACATGTCAGCCGCCCTGATATGGCGGGGCGGTGACGAGGACACGGCCGCAGGTTGCGTGTGGCTGATGGGCACAGGCGACTGGCACACTGGTGAGGAGGATGGTGTGAACTGACGCAGACAGTGACCGGTGTTAGGCTGGCTGCGTATCTGCGGCGCGACCATCCCACCGGGACACACAGGTATCCCAGGCAGCCCGGCTGGCAAGGTGTGGAAGAGCCTCTGTGTAACATGTCGTTTCTCTGACCCCCACCACCCTCCTGCAGGTCACCATGTATGCCAACCAGACAGCGATGTTCACTGCCGTGGTTGGAGCCGCAGCTCTGGAGTTTGCCATCTGGCAGCGCAGGCCGCAGGCGCTCAGGACCCGAATGTACAGGGTGATGCCGAGGGGAACATTGACCCCCATGACGGCGAGGAATGCAGAGGAAGTGCTTGGGGGGGAGCAGGAGGAGGAGGAGGAGCAGGAGGATCCACTGATGGTGGTGCCAGGGTACAGGCGTCCAGCAAGGCCGAGGGTGTACCGTGACAGAATGTTGTTCGAGGCCCTACCGGACATCACATGCAGGAGGAGACTACGGTTCAGCAGGGAGATGGTTGCACATATATGCCACCTCGTGGTGCACCTCGCACCACTTGGAACTGGTGGAGGACACGCGATACCAGTCTCCGTCAAGGTGACGGTGGCCCTAACCTTTTATGCGACCGGTTCCTTCCAGGCGTCGAGCGGGGACCTCTCCGGGATATCACAGGCATCGGTCCACAGGTGCATCAGGGCCGTCACCGACGCCTTGTACGCCATCGCGGACAGGTACATAAAATTCCCCGAGGACCGAGCACAGCAGGAAGCACGGGCACGTGGATTCGCCAAGGTGGCCGGGATACCGATGGTCCAGGGTGTCACCGATGGTGTGCACGTCCCCATGCGCCCGCCTGCAGACAACAGGGAAGTGTTCATGAACAGAAAGGGCGCATACTCCATGAACATTCAGGTGGTGTGCGACCCCCCACATGAAGATCATGCACGTGTGTGCAAGGTATCCCGGGAGTGTGCATGACGCCTACATTCTGGCACAGTCATTCATCCCGGCAATGTTCGATGGATGCCCCCCCCCGGCTGAGGGGCTGATTGCTGGGCGACAAGGGCTATCCGTTGAGGTCATGGCCGATGACGCCAATACGGAGGCCTCACACCAACGCGGAGAGCCTATACAACGAGGCCCATGCACCAACCAGGGGTGTGGTGGAGCGGTGCTTCGGCCTGCTGAAGATGCGATTCAGATGCCTGGACCGCTCCGGAGGGGCCCTGCAGTACCGGCCCGACAGGGTCGGTCGCATGGTTGTGGTCTGCTGTGCGATGCACAACATTGCCATGCAGAGGGGAGATGCCCTGGTGGAGGAGTCGGAGGGAGGACCCGACGGCGCTGGAGCTAACGCCAACGAGGGGGGTGGGGAAGAGGAGGATGCGGAGGAGGAGGATGATGGCGTGCATCAGGGTGGGGGGAGTGGCGCAGGGCACGGACACTGCCCGGGTGCTGGTTACGTCCAGGAGACTGCGCGATGGCACCGCCGCGGACAGCGGGCACGCGACGCGTTGGTGGCCGTACGGTTCACGCACTGTGGGGGTGGGATTCGCTGAACACTGCCACTTGCACCGTCAGCCCTGCCCACGGGCACTACACAGCACCCCCCACCCCCCCACCCCCCCGTACCCCCGCACCGCGTTCACGGCACCAATTCCACATCACCTTACCATTGCGGCACTACGGGATTGCACAACAGTGCTGATTGGGTAAGCGGGTGTGAACAGTGCCGTGTTGAATGATGACGGCCCGCTCTGCGATGAGCTGTGAGCTCAGATTCGTCAGCCAAGGTCTGACTCATGGCTATAGCTGAACCATGCACTCCGGTGGTCACAGCCTTCGTGACGGATATTTCACCACATGCCCGTGGGGTGGCTGGCGTCGATGTGCCGAGGACAACGGTGTCCGATTATGGGAGGCAGGGGGGAAAGGGTCAGCACATCCGGAACAGACCTTGAACTGCTCGTATACCACTACGCCACTCGGTCACTCTCACGAGCCCCCTGGCACCGGACATAGCACAGAGTCTTACTGGTCAAATTCAACAGTGAGTTTATTTGTGTGATTAACATAGGTGCCCTACCCCCTACAACTAAACTGTGCCCTGCACCCGTGCCAACTTTTTACGTGCCTAACCTCTTTGCCTTACGGGCCCTACCACTACGCCTAGGTGTGTTCCCAGATGGTACAGCAGGAGTGGAGGCGGACTGCTGAGAATCACGCCCTTCGACATGGCTCCCCGTCGGCACGCGTTTCCTGGGGCGGCCCGGCTTCGATGGACCAGGCTGCTCGGCGGGCGTGCTGGATGGCATTATGCCAGCCTGACCTGCCCGCTGCCCACCAGATGCGCCAGGGACAGAACGGGGGGAGGCCGAGTGTCCTGGGACGTCCCTTGATGTAGCTACCGGGACGGGCCCCAGAACCTCCTCCTCCCTCGGGGAGCCCGGTGGCCCCCGGGCCTCACTGTGGGACGGAGATGCGATCGGAGACATGCCCCGTCGCACCACCGACACCTGGCGCTGCCAGTCCTGGAGGCCTGCAGCGGTATCGACCACGGTCCGAATGTTCGCCGAGATGGAGCCCAGGGAGTGCAACATTTCTGCCAAGGACTGTGCGATCTCAACCTGTGAGTGTGCCACGCCATCCATCACGTGCGCCAGGCGGTCAATGCTCTCCATGACTGACTGCTGGGATTGTGCCATCGCTTGCTGGGACCGGGCCATGGCATGGTGAGACTTGGCCAGGGCCCGGAGAGCGGCGGTAATGTTGTGTTGGCTCTGGCGCATGGCTACCTGTGAGAGGGCAGCCCTCTCCTGGGCCATGGATGACGCGTGCTCGTTAAGCCCAACGCCTTGCAGAACCTGACCAATGGCCGATACCGTTTCACCCATTGCCTCCGCCGCGGACGCCACCCGTGCGGTGTCGGCCTGGGTGGCTGTGATGAGTGGCACCACTCCCTGCTCCTGAACGCGGATGGACTCCTCCAACTGCGTGTGCAGTGTGGCCACCTAAAATGGCTGATTCCCGATTAATTTGGCCAAAACCCGATATAAAATGGGTAACCGAAAAGGCTGATGGGAAAAGCAGCCAACAGGACACTAACGGAGAGCTGCAGACAGAATAGTGTATTCGGCTCTAGGGAAGTCGGCCCAGATCGATACCTGCGACCATTAGCAGCACATCAACACAGACATCTGCAGTTTAATCGGCTAACCCCGGGAACAATTGCAACATATTAGCAATTGAATGCCGGGCCAGACCTCTCGGCGCCAGCAGTGGCTGAAACAAAGACAGGTGAACGACCACCCCCCGATCGAGGAATCGCCCCATTATTGGAGCATATCGAACCCAGTGATTGGGAACAAGTCCAATCACTTGGGACTCAGGGTCAAGGGCCGCCCCGAGAGGCGGGAAGCCCCTGGGCCCTATAAATTGAGAGGCCAAGTTCAGATCGCTCTCTCTCTCCCTTCTTCTCCTGCTCGCAACCTTCGCAAGAACATCGACCAGAAACTGTAAGTTTGACTCCAGCGATCGCTACTCGATAGAGACTCCTAGCCATCGACCTGTATCAGCCTTTTGAATCCTGCAGGCCAGACCCAATTCGATAAACCATTCGTTTCCCTGACCTGGTGGGCCATCCCCAAAAGTTAAGTATTGGCCAGTAGTGGTAGGTAGTGATATAGAAAGTAGGATTATTGTGTAAGTATTTATTGCTGTACATAATAAATAACCATTGATTTCAATCTTACTAAGCGGTGTGCTGACTTATTAATCATAACTCGAGCTTGAACCACGTGGCGGTATCAGAAAGATACCTGGCGACTCGTGAGCAAAGGTGACATAATCAGAGCTAATAAAACTAAGGCTAATAAGAGCAACAGCAGGTCCTGGAAAATGGCCCTCATCCCGTTATTCAGTCCCTGGGTGTCCACATGCATCGGTTGTCCGGGTGGTTCAAGTACATCCAGGAACCCGGGAACCGTCTGGGTGGCAGCTGTTTGCTGGCCCTGGGCTGCCCTCCGACCGTCCAGCCCCTCGGCTGCTCCAAACTCCACCTGCTGTACCGGCTCGGCTGTGAGGTGCGCACCAGACTGTGACCCGGGAGCCTCATCACTTATATGCCCAACCGAGGTGAGTGTCTCTGTGATGGTGGATGGTGTGGGAGACAGCAGTGCCGCAAGCTCGAGGTCATCGTCCGTTAGGAAGTCTTGTCTGTTCTCCTCCCACTCATGGTCCGGCGCAAGCTCCATGCGAGTCATGTCGTGCTGACCTCCAGGTGAATCCACCGAGTGTGTGGCCGTGATGTGCGATTCTTCATGAATGTCTGCCCTGTGCCCCTCACTATTGTCTCTCTCGGTGGTGTGAGCATCCCGGTCCTGCGTCCCATACTGAGAGGTTTGCCCTCCTGTCCGACCGACTGCCAACCTCTGGCGTGCGTCCCTGGGTGCGCTTGACGTTGGCGATGTTCCGCTGTCTCTTGGCCGAGACGTCCCTGGACGTTCGGCGGCTGGCCCTGGGGAACATAAAGATTTGGGGTTCGTTAGACATGGTGGCCCGGGTGTATGGTGGTGGTGGGTGAGGGGGGAGGGGATCGAGGCTGCAGTGGGCAATGTGTGAGGGAGACGATGACGGGTTTGGGGGGGGGGGGGTGAGGACATGCAGGGTTGTCTCACTTGCTTCTGCGCCTCCGAGCTGGCATGTCGCGACCTCCCGGGTGGCAGATCCTCCAGCGAGGTCCAGGGCCCTCTGCTCGTGAACGTTTAGGGGGTGCAGCACAGGAGAACCCCCTCCGGTTCTCATACGCTCACGATAGTTGTGAGCTGTCTTGTCCTGGAGGGAGGGTGGGGGGGTTGGATAAAGCATCACAATTAGGCGGGTATCATCAGGGCGTGCAGTTATCAACTACATTTTTGCTGGTTCAGGAGACAGCACGCCATGGCATCGCTCCAGGGGGGGGCCCCGGGGCTCATGTGCGTTGAGTAAATCATTGGGCACCCTGACCCCCCCCCCCCCAAGCCCCCTCTGATGCCCCAACCCCCCCACCACCGCCCCTGATGCCCCAACCACCGCCCCCGATGCCCCAACCCCCCCCTGACCCACAACCACCCCACTTCCCCCCCCTCGTGCCGGGGGGGGGGGCCTCATGGCACTTACCCTGGCAGCCCGAGTGACGTCGTGCAGCTTCTTCCGACACTGCTCCCCTGTCCGGGGGGTCTGCCCCACAGCACTCACAGCGGTGCCAACCTCACGCCAACCGCACTGGATGGCTGGCGATGCCCACATCTTGGGCAGAGGGTGTCCTTTCTGTGCTCGACCTCATCCAGCAGGGTATCCAGGTCCGTGTCTCGAACCTCGGTGTGGCTCGGCAGGGCTCAGCCATCTCTTCCTCTCTCTTCTCCTCCAGGTCCTCTGTGCGCGGATCACGCCATTTATGATGCAGCGCCGCGTCATTCGGGCGTTGCGCGGTGACGACGCGACTTTCGCGACACGCCCCCCCCTGAGTTTCTCGCGGCCCCGATCCTAACCCATTTTCGGGCCCTGAATCGGTCGGGATTGGGGCCGTTTCGCGCCGTCGTGAACCTCAACGCTGTTCACGACGTGGGTACTTAGTCGCGGGAGCGGAGAATCGCGCCCCTTAAATTTGGAGCTGGGGTCAGTGCAGGTGGCAGAAAGCACTACACACAAATGGCAGCAGAAATCTGGAACGTGCCCTTCTAAAAATCAGCTGAAGCTAGGTGAATTTAAATTTTCTAAGTTAGAAATTGATAGATTTTTGTTGGGTTATGGAATGAAAGCAGGTCGGCAGAGTCCAGATACAGATCAGGCACAATCTCACATAGGAAATGACCTACTACTGTTCCTGTGATTCATTGTTACCTGCCAGTTCCCTATTTCAAACAGTCAACGCATACACCCAAAATAAAATTCATAGAAATACAACCATAGCAAATATTATTTTTTTTAAAAGAGAAGTCATTACACATATCCTTAAAGTTATGCTTTAGCGGTACTGGTTACAAGCTTTCCCATGCCTTTTCTCTGGGGCCTGAGTTCTGCTTTAATTCCAGTGCTGTAAATTTCTTCTGACCCTTGGTGGAATAGGTATTTGTTTGCGGTGATAATTCGGAGATAGATGTATCAGAGTTATAGTTTTAATTCTGCCACCAAGTGCTGTTCCACTCATCTCCTCCAACTGTTTATTGCAGTCAGTTATGTATTCCCTGCCTTTGTTTCCAATGGAATGTTTTGCCCCTAGCATTCCCTATGTTGGAGGACATAAAACTATTCTTGTAATGTTGTAATAATAATCTTTTAGTGTCACAAGTAGGCTTACATTTACACTGCAATGAGGTTACTGTGAAAATTCCCTAGTCGCCACACTAGTCACGTTCTGAGGGAGAATTCAGAATGTCCAATTCAACTAATAAGCACATCTTTTGGGACTTGAGAGAGGAAACCCACACAGACACAGGGAGAATGTGCAGACTCCGCACAGACAGTGACCCAAGCCGGGAATCGAACCTGGGACATTGGCGCTGTGAAGCAACGGTGCTAACCACTGTGCTAACTTCCGCCGAACCACAATGGCAAAGTTCAGTAGTCTGTTGGACATCACTTCATAATTCTTAATGCAATCAGATTGTTCTTGCCAGTTCTCATTTGTAATTAGTGGCAGATCACCTGGCTTCAATGACAGGTTCTGTTAGCTCTGAACCAGTCATGTGTGGTACTGCAAAGGGTGTCTCAAATTATGTTGTATTTCACTGTTGCGTGGTATGGGAATCCCAGCAAGCATTTGTTTAATTCAGTTGATTCTATCTGGGAAGGCAGTATGGTTGACTTTGTTACAAATATAACCTTCCTGTTTTGAATGAATAAGCTTCCAAGAGTTGGTTAATTGCATCCCAACCCTGGTCCACAGCAGGAAGTGATTTCTATTACAGTCAGCACAGTGATGGCTACATGTGTTGGGAATGCTGCTCAGAGAGTCAGGATTGGTGATGATCAGGTCCAGCTAGTGCCAGAGCCTGGATTTCAGATTCCTCCAGGACATCTAGTTTCTTCTGAAAGTTACTCAAAGCGCATGGTTGTAGTAAACTCAAGTAAACTCTGTCAACTGCTATTCATCTTTCCCAAGTCATAATATCCGAGGCATGAGGGTCATGCTTCATGGTGCGTTGAAATTCTCCTGTAGGTAAAGATGTTCTGACGTAGGGATTTTGCTGATTGCAGTGTCAAGCTCCCCAGAGGACGAGTTTTTATCTCAGTAGTGGAGCATAGCATTGGTTCGGAGGTACTGGATATTAACTGGCCTGGTTTGATTTAAGAGCTGAATAGAGAGAACATGTTCTGAACCATTTTCTGGAGGTTGGTTGGTTTGGTTGGGGGGGGGGGGGGGGGGTGTTATCATTGATAGCAGTGCCTTACAGCAAAGCCTACTCTCTACTCAAAACTTTCCTCTCAACTGTTCCCTGGTCAGGTGAACGTGAAATGTTTTACTTTCAATGAGTCTTATTCTATTGTTGGGAAGAACCACCAATGTTCATCTTGCTAAGTTCCATGTCAATAACAGCTGTTTTACAGGCATTACTGACCACCAGCAAGCCATTTTTAAATTCCGTGAACATGGTCCTGATGTCACCAGTTGCCAATTGAAGAGTTTGCATCTTGTAACTTTTTCTTCATTCGCCCAGTGCGATGGATTCAATTTACTTGTTGAGTAGAGATTTAAGCTCCAAGCACTTATTGAAGCAGGTGGGAAATTAGCATCTTACTGGTCAGGAACTGCCCAACTTGAGGTGAGCAATAGCAGACCAGTGGGACTTGAATATTCCCCTCAACATCAGACACCCAATCAAGTTTGGTTCGTCACTCATAACTGCTGTCTCCTGTATTAACATTCTGCATTGAAACTGGAGTGACCTCTCCAGGATGCAGGTATGGGAATAACTGTGGAGACCCTGAGTTACCAAGCATCAGGGTTGCCACTCAACCAATTCAATGGACAACACTGTATTTGGCACCGGCTTAGGTGCAGAAGATGCCAGAAAGACTTCAGTTGGTGTTTGGTTCCAATCCAGATTTTTTGCAGGGTTTATCCAAAATATCGAAAGGGCAGTGGAGGTATTCAGCGGTAGTTTGATTCATGAACACCATGACTTGTGCACATGATGTTGGGCCTTCATGCTGAATGTTTGGGGGTCAAACTGCCTCAGAAGCTTTAGCTTGGTACCACAAGTGACTCCGTTTGTGTGTGCCACTACAAGGCACAGCACAGGACTGGCCAATGACGAGACTTTTGCTGTTAGTCAGTGGTATGAGCTGAAAATGAGAAGCAAACACATAAAAGGTCATACAGTAATGCTCCTAGTTGGGACACACATCAACGATGATGATCCAAACTGACTCTCCTACTGATAAAATATCAAGTGGGACAAATACTAGCTCAAGTAATAACTGGGTAATACCTGGGCAAACATCCAATAGTCCTGTTGCCGGTCACATGTCTAATACTCCAAGCTAACTCTTTTCAATATTTTATGTCATCTGCCAAAATCTGGGGAAAACGTTTACACATTTAATGTACAAAATGTGGTATTTTTTTTCTGATAAGGAACGACATTTATTATGAATTCCAAAATGGGGATTGTTATTAAAATAATGTAGGAAAAAGTTCGAATCTCAAAATGGAAAGTTCAACTGCACAGCTTGGGGACTAAATGAGTTGTGGAAAAAAATAGCTTTCAGTGTCAGACTCTGGAAACTCCAGTCCAGTGTCCTTGAAAGTAATGTCCTCTCTCATAGGTGAATGCCATCCTTCAGCAACATTCACATCTGGTAAATTAAATCGGGTAATAAATACACCCTCCCAATAGGAAAAAGAGTAAACAAAGAATGGTGAGTGCTTTAGGAAGTGGCGCATCGGAATGACATGGATAAAGTGTAGGAATTATTGCTGTCTTCTTTAAGATACTTTACAATATTAAATGTCAGATTTATTGAAAACCCCGATCATCCAGTTAATTATTTACTCATTTTAAAACTCGAATTCTACCCTGAGGGACTCGTGAACTGCATTTGAGGGAAATAAGTGACGGCCAACAAATCTGAGTGGAGAACACTAACTCTGACCAGTCGGCTGGCCTGACGGAGGAGGCTTGCAGGACCATTTATAGCGCAGCCTGCGGGCGCAGTCAGCACGCGCGCCCAACGGTTTGGAACGTTCGCCAGTTCAAGCCGCGCCGAACATTCCATTTTTTTTGCCGGACAAAATTCCCATTTAAGGGAATAGAATGCCTGACGTCACCCGCAGGGAGGGGAGGGCGCCAACGGAAACGACGGAGCGTGGGAGGGGGCGGGGGTTCGGATGGTCACATTTGATTGACGGCTCTGCCGGCCAATCGGAGAGCGGCCGAGGCGGCGGCGGCGGAGTTCCAGCGGTGACGCAATGCTGCCCGGCGAAGGGCGGGGCCGGGCGCTGTGGGCTGTCCGTTGCTGCAGGCAGTCTTCCCAGGAGGGAGCTGGGGGATCTGTGAGCCAGTCTGACGGAGAGTGGACCTCTTTCTCTTGTTTCCCTTTGTTTTGTTTTTTTTGAGGAGGGGGGGAATCCGCTACCAGCCGAGCCGCCAAGATGCCCGTGTTTCACACGAAGACGATAGAAAGTATTCTGGAGCCGGTTGCTCAACAGATCTCCCATCTGGTGATTATGCACGAAGAGGGCGAAGTAGATGGGAAAGCAATACCTGACCTGACCGGCCCGGTTGCTGCCGTGCAGGCAGCTGTCAGTAATCTAGTGAGGGTAAGTCCGCCGAAAGTCCCTCGGGGTGAAGTGTGTACAGTGCAAACACAAAGATCAAACCAAACCATCCTATTTTCCCAGACAAAGGTAGAGGGAGAAATGTTGAGTTCACAGAACCCAGTAGGGACATTGCATGATTCATTCAGGGTGACAGTTGATTAAGTTGCAATAAGTAGGATTTCCCCCTAAATAAGTCCACATCGTTATCAAACATAGCAGAAGACCCACCATTGATATCCCTTATGCGAATTTCCGAGCTGCAAAAACTCCACAGCTGGGCGTGTAGTTTTGAATAACGTCAAAATATGCTTCAAAACAGTTTCAATATGTTATTCAGTGTCTGCCACCGAGTTGCATGAAGATGGCTGTTGCGATATCTGGGTTTTTTTCCTCCCCCCTCCCCGGCGACGTCTCATGCATCTTTAATAGTTTCATGTTTAACAGTGTAGCTCTAGACCAAACCCTGTGAGAGTTCTGAAAGGCTTTGTTTCCCACTTGCCATCAGTTGAGCATGCCCTGTGGGTACACATTTACATGCTGCCTGTTGCCAATTAGTCACTTTTTTCAGTTATGAATTGATTTAGAAACAAAAAAGAAACATGGCTTTTAAGTGAAGAGTGCAGTTTGTTTTCAAAAACATCTAGAACTTGGAACTTATAGTACAACGCTTCCCTTTTGGCCAAATGCAAGTTGGTTTGTGGTTAGTTTGACAAAGTAGCTTAATTGACAAGATACCGGAAGACATCGGTGCCACCCTTCGACATTTGTATCCTATTTAAATGGTTGTCTTGATTGAATCTACAGTTTGTGAATAATCTTATGCCCCAAGATGTAACTCTTCAGGGAGCATTGTAATCTTCATGAAAAAGTACTTCAAATTAAGTGCATGTTTTTGTGACAGAAACTCACCTGCCTCTTTTACATTAAAATGGTAAAATGTAATATTTTCCATGCAATGACAATCTGAATGCTGTTGATAAAAGCTCAGCCTTTTCAGATGTCTATGATGTACTGGCTAATGTGTGAACTGCATTTTTACGTGGTGAGTATAGAGGGATATGGGCCAAATGCGTGTAAGTGGGTCTAGCTTAGTGATGAAAGCTGGGCCGAAGGGCCTGTTTCCATGCTGTAACCATCTAACTCTATGACTCTGAGTAGCCACTGTCTGGCCAATACTGCCCTATGATTATTAAACTTCAATAGGTAAAAAATTGGCAGCACGGTGGTGCAGTGGTTAGCACTGCTGCATCACGGTGCCAAGGTCCTAGGTTGGATCCCGGCCCTGGGTAACTGTCCACGTGGAGTTTGCACATTCTCCTTGTGTTTGCATGGGTTTCACCTCCATATCCCAAAGATGTGCTGGGTAGGTGGATTGGCCATGCTAAATTACCCCTTAACTGGAAAAAATGAATTGGATATTCTAATTTTTTTTAAGTAACAAAAAAGTGTGTTCACGTTAAAAGTTCTTTGTCCTTTGGGCAGGAGCCCATTTGAAGTTGGTGCCTTTGCCTGTGAGGTTTTCGTACAAATAGTTGTTACTGCTGTATCATTGTCTAAATCTTTCATCATCACCCTTTGAGCTGTATTTGGTAATGGTAATTATTTTAAGAATTTCCAATACCATCTAATGTACCTTGATAATGATCATGATACATTTCCTCTCTGTATTCCCTGGTGGAGATGTAGGGTGGAGGGAGAGAGGAAAAACTGAATGGATGGGGAAAAGGAATTGGCTTTCTTTTATAAAGAAGAACTCTAGTTCTATTTCTAGAACAGCAACCAGTGAAAATTATCTGTCCCCTGACCCTTCTCTGACTAATTAATAAATTAGAATGTTGAACATATTTCTGAGGTTTACATTTTAATTTTTAGATAAAATTTGATACAATTACCCATAAATTTAACCTATCAAAACTTCTTCAAGTAATTTTTACTCAAAGATGAATAAGCATTTGAAAAAGAGCCAGATCCATGTGCCACAGTTCCATATGGAAACCGTCCCTAAATTTTTGATGTAACTGTCAAAGCTTTAAACAAAATCTTTCCAAATATTGCAAGATTTGAGTCTTTTTGTATGGTTCATTATTAACATGCACAGAATTTGCACGTAGAAATCAAATGCTTTCATTAAAATTGGTTGGTTGGAATGTCAACCAGATCTGGACTTTTTCTACTTTTAGGCTTGGCATACTTTGGACTTAGGATGTTTATACGACTCAGTTTTGCCTGTCACACTCCATTGCTGCTGCTGCTTTGATGTATGAGCTCTAATCTTTTACCTCCGATCTTCTCCTCTGTGATCATTATTCGCTGTTCCCCATTGCAATCTTCACTCTTGTTACTTCTGTCTTCATAATAATCTCTTCAGATATTCCGCTGCATATCTCCTACTGATGGTGTTCATTGTGGCATTTTGGGCCCAGAGGATCCTTAAAACTTGATTCATGATTTCCTCATGTCCAAATTCACCTACCCTATTGGCCACGAAAGCTGAACAACTGAAGCTTGTGTGCAGAACCATGAAAATATATATCAACCAGCCTGGAGCTTCCAAAACCCAAGAATAAGCTTGCAGACTAGTCCAGAAAGTGAGCTGTGTTGGACAGCCAGCCAGCAACAGCAATCAAATCTACGCCATTTCCACATTGCATGGAATATTATTACAAAGATATATCAACCTTTTGGCAAATAATTATTTCCTAGTCAGTTTACTTTTCTTTTGAATTTACCCTGCTGATTTGAATATTATATTCTGGGTTTGCCTTCTGTACCATCTACTTGATGTACCATGCTGTCACTATTTGCAATTGGTTTCTGTATGCAGGCCATTCATGGAAGAAATGAACAATGGTCCAAAGACTTGCATTGACAGTCCTTCATACAACTTTTGATAGTTGTATACCTGGCTGGAGTACATGGTTTCCTCTCCTTTCTTAATCAAACTAGTCAGACGTTCATCTCATCACACTCCCACCCCTAGATCTCCTCTTGCCCTCTCAATCTAACCCTGGCGGCATCTATTTTGTTTCATTTTGATTCTTTTCATCTGGAAGTTGTTGAACTGTCTAAAAGTTCAAATAAGTTACTTAGTTGTGAATATCTCAATCTACTTGTAAAATCCTCAAAAGAAGTGGGAGTATGTCAAACGTGATCTTCCCTGTCAAAATCCATGCTAGCTGTTTCTTATTGTGCTGCTGCTTAATAGATCCAGCCTGCTTTTTAGACTAGTTTTGCATTAATTTGCTGTTAGTGATGTTAGGCTGCTTGGCCTGCAATTGCAGGGGTCAGATTTGTTCCCCTCACCCCAACTTTTAAAAATATCCAAACAACATTGTCAGTTCTCTGCTCATGGGCAGAGTTGATTAGGAAATTACAGGTCTGCTGCTCCTGATTTTCCATCCATTAATTTCAGTGGAAAAATAGAGGCCTGCATGTTGATTACTTCCTGAGCATGACTTGCGGGTGTTGCTCTTTGTCAGTTTGTCTTACCTAAATATAATTTTTTTCTTCTATCAAATAGAGTCCTTGAAGAAATTATGACATTCAATGGCAGTCTGTTCTCTCATGATTTGACTGTTATGACTACCCTTATTGTTATGTAGCTGTATTACTTAACAGTTGTTCGCTACAACATTGCACCATTCACTTTAGAGTGGGTGGGGAAATGACAAGAAACCTGGCCTTGCCTAACTTAATTGTGAATTTGTATGGGGTTGAGTACATCATTTGACCTTCAACATGGGAGGAAAGAAAGAACCATATTACTGGGAGTCTGGTAGTAAACATTTCCAGTAGCATCAGGAATCAATTGTTTTGTAGCATTAATAAAGTGAGTTGGAGCCCCAAAGTATTTTTCATTATGATATCAGAATCATGGATTTGTGAAGATGCAAAATGCTTTTGTAATAGGCTAGAATGCCTTGCTTGTTCCTGCTGCTGTAAGTAGTTAATGATTTTTTGATTAGTAGTGAGCAGCAAGACGAAGCAGGTTTAGTGGTTTAACTGGCAGTATTCACCATCCGAATGGAATACTATTTATCCACAGAGGTTGTTGAAACCATACAGAAAAGAGCATGTCTGACAATTGCTGGTGACATGATATAGTTTTACACCTGATGCCATTACTGTGGGTGGATACTGATTGCTACACTGAAAATAATAAAAATAAAAATCAACATTTGATGATAAGTAATTCGACTTTTCAACCTGGCCACAATTTATTTTACAGATAAAATGAGATTAAATTGGTATCTATTCTGCATTTTAGTAAAAATTGTTGCATCGTACTCTTGTTACAAAATTGACTCTGCAAACATACAGTTTGTAACTCCTCACAATTCCTTTGCACCAATGAGTTTTTTGGGTGGCTGTTGTCATTTGAAATTAAACTGGCCATAATATAAGAAAAGAAAGGTTTTGAATCAATTCTCATGGCCAATTTTAAGTGTTGTGCAGAGAGGGATATGATCTGTTCATTTTCTCTGCTGGAAAAGCTAAGGTACCACTGTGGAAATTTGGAGATTTACCACAAAGAACAAAGAAAAGTGCAGCACAGGAACAGGCCCTTCGGCCCTCCAAGCCTGTGCCGACCATGCTGCCCGTCTAAACTAAAATCTTCTGCACTTCCGGAATCTGTATCCCTCTTCCCATCTTATTCATGCATTTGTCAAGATGCCCCTTAAACGTCACTATCGTGCCTGCTTCCACCACCTCCTCTGGCAGCGAGTTCTAGGCACCCACTACCCTCTGTGTAAAAAAAAAACTTGCCTCGTACATCTCTAAACCTTGCCCCTCGCATCTTAAACCTATGCCCCCTAGTAATTGACCCCTCTACCCTGGGAAAAAGCCTCTGTCTATGCCCCTCATAATTTTAGAGACCTCTATCAGGTCGCCCCTCAACCTCTGTCGTTCCAGTGAGAACACACCGAGTTTATTCAACCTCTTCTCATAGCTAATGCCCTCTGTACCAGGCAACATCCTGGTAAATCTGTTCTGCACCCTCTCTAAAGACTCCACATCCTTCTGGTAGTGTGGCGACCAGAATTGAACACTATACTCCAAGTGTGGCCTCACTAAGGTTCTATACAGCTGCAACATGACTTGCCAATTCTTATACTCAATGCCCCGGCCAACGAAGGCAAACATGCCGTATGCCTTCTCCACCTGTGTTGCCCCTTTCAGTGACCTGTGGACCTGTAAACCTAGATCTCTCTGACTTTCAATACTCTTGAGGGTTCTACCATTCACTGTATATTCCCTACCTGTATTAGACCTTCCAAAATGCATTTCCTCACATTTGTCCGGATTAAACTCCATCTGCCATCTCTCCGCCCAAGTCTCCAAACGACCTAAATCCTGCTGTATCCTCTGACAGTCCTCATATTCCACCAACCTTTGTGTCGTCTGCAAACTTACTAATCAGACCAGTTACATTTTCCTCCAAATCATTTATATATACTACGAACAGCAAAGGTCCCAGCGCTGATTTCTGCGGAACACCACTAGTCACAGCCCTCCAATCAGAAAAGCACCCTTCCATTGCGACTTTCTGCCTTCTATGACCCAGCCAGTTCTGTATCCATCTTGCCAGCTCACCCCTGATCCCGTGTGACTTCACCTTTTGTATCAGTCTGCCATGAGGGACATTGTCAAAGGGCTTACTGAAGTCCAAATAGACAACATCCACTGCCTACCTGCATCAATCATCCTTGTGACCTTCTCTAAAAACTCGATCAAGTTAGTGAGACACGACCTCCCCTTCACAAAACCGTGCTGCCTCTCGCTCATACGTCCATTTGCTTCCAAATGGGAGTAGATCCTGTCTCGAAGAATTCTCTCCAGTAATTAACCTACCACTGACGTAAGGCTCACTGGCCTGTAGTTTCCTGGATTATCCTTGCTACCCTTGTTAAACAAAGGAACAACATTGGCTATTCTCCAGTCCTCCGAGACATCACCTGAAGACAGTGAGGATCCAAAGATTTCTTTCAAGGCCTCCGCAATTTCCTCTCTAGCCTCCTTCAGTATTCTGGGGTAGATCCCATCAGGCCCTGGGGACTTGTCTACCTTAATATTTTTCAAGACGCCCAACACCTCGTCTTTTTGGATCAACACCTGCCTTTGATTATGGCTGAATGCTACAGTTAATGTTTGTAACATTGATTTTGCATTCGTTACTGTTTATGTTGCACGGCAGATGTATTACATTTAAGGTTATTGATTTTATATGGATCATTGGCTGAAAATCTCCAACATCAGTTTAAAAATTCTACAATTCTAAGCAATAAAAGCAGATTTATTCAGTCACTGTGGATCAGTGGTAAGCACTCTAGATATTGCAAACATACATAATGACACTTGGCACTTTGAGCAGTCATTTTAATGCAATTTTCTGTTTATTTTTTCATATCTACTATGCCAACATTGATGGAGTATTTACTGTATAACTTGAACCACACGTAAGACTTTTATTTGCAGTTGTTTGTAATTTACTTCATTGCACACAGCATTCACAATTAAATTGATGTAAACAAAAGGTCTGCAATATTGATGAGACTAGAATTTTGGAATTGCAAGTTGTTTCAAATGATTGTCAGGAATTTTCAATAAGCCAACCTTTTTTGTACTGAACTCTCATTATAGCAGGCAACAAAAACAGCTGGCTTGAATCAGTGTTGGGGTTGCAAGCTGAGGCATTTAAACAATGTTTAAACTTAGTGCAATGGTATGTATTTGCTTCTTTGTGTGCCTGAACATATTTAAACTGCATTTCTAGCAATGGTTTCTTTCAAATAGCATCAAACATTTTATCTATCTTTCTGGTTTAATATTTTTACACATGACTTTCTTCTGAAAATATTTTTTGATTTGCCAGCCAGTTTGATCTTTATCTGCCTTGAATATCAATATTTCACCACAGCAACTCGTACCTTGAGGCCAATATCCTGGTTTCAGCCCTTTCTGTTACACTGATCCCCCTTTCTGTTCTAAATGTGCACTTCATTAGTCTGGACCTGTGCCCTTCATTAGTCTGAACCTGTGCCCTTTTGTCCTTCTCCACTGACCTTCTGAAAGTAAAGTGACATTTTCTTTCTGCTTGTCCAGTGGCATCGGTCATTGACTGTTCCTCTTATAAGGATTTTTAAAAATGGGATGTGGGTACTGATGGCAAGGGCAGCATTTATTTCCCTTCCCTTATTGCCTTTGAGAAGGTAATGGTGAGTTGCTTTCTTGATCAATCGAAGTCAGTGTGGTGAAGATACTCCTAAGTTCTCTTGGGTAGGAAGTTCCAAGATTTTGACCCAGCAACGATAAAGGGATTATATTTCTAAGTTTGGATGCTGGGGGACTAGGGGGTGATGACAGTTTCCATGGGCTTGCTGTCCTTGTTTGTGCTACATTGTAAATGCTGCAGGTTTGGTAAGGTGCTCTTGAAGAAGCCTTGGATCGTTGCTGCTGTGCATTTTGCAGATGGCACACTTTGCCGCATGGCATATGAGTGGTGGAGGGAGTGAATCTTTAAGATGGTGGATGCAGTACTAGTCAAGTATGATGCTTTGTTCTGTATAATGTAAAGCTGAGTATTTTTGTAACTGCACTCATCCAAGTGAATGGAAAGTGTTCTACCAAAATGCTGAATTGTGCCTTGAAGAGGGTGAGAAAGCTTTGGAGAGTCACTTGCCATTAAATACCCAACCTTTCTTTTCTCTTGTACCCACAATATGTATACGGCTGATCCAGTTAAGTTTCTGGTCAAAGCTGACCTCAAAGGTTGTTGGCAGTGGTTTTGGTGATTGCAGCCTTTGAATGTTCAGGTGATAGAACCATTCAAAACCAACATAATGTTACAAAAACAGAAAATGCTGGAAAAACGCAGCAGCAAGGCACCACCCGTGGAGAGAGAAATAGAGTTCATGTTTCGATACTGTATGACTCTTCTTCAGATTAATCATAATTCATTTCAGAATTGTTATTAACTCAGTCTGAACTACTTCAAGTTATGAGCAGGCACAATGAGCTTTTTAAATTTAGAGTTGGCACATCAATTTACTTGTGATAAGTTGGATAAAACATTATTTAGGTTTCTTAATTAGGTTTTGAATATATTGTCTGCAGTCACTTGTTAAATTATGCTGGTTCCAGTCTGTTGTAGGTTTAAGTTTGCAAGATGGTCAAGTTTGCATTTGATGACCATAAAATGTAAAAATTAATGTTAGTTAAATAAGAAATTGCTTTGTTCATAAAGATAATCTAAAACATGGAAAATTAAAAAGTAGTTTGTCCCTGAATCATTTTGTCAAATTATTTGAATGTTGGACAAGTTTACTCGTATTAATGATGTACTGAATGTGACTGGGTGTGCATCTTTGCACCAAGAGTATTATTATGACAGAAATGTTGTGTACCAGCATGACATATAATTATGGTGTGCACAGGATTGCGTTTTCTCCATCCTCATGCTGGACATCGTGCTTGGCTCAATTTTAGTATGCTCTGTCAGCTGAGATCAACTAATCTAACATAAATCAGGAAATTTGAGACCTTGTGGCACTGTTTGACTTAGTATCAAACCATGTGAGAAAGGGGTTTGTATAATCAGTACGAAATACATTACGATTTTGAATATGAGTGAAAACTATTTGTAGAGAAATCAAAAACATGAAACTGAACTTGCTTGACTGCATTTTACCTCGAGATCTGGGATATTTTTAAAATGGATATTCAGGACACCTTTTAGCATAGGAGTTCAATTCATTTTGTGCTCAAGGTAAGGATGTGAATGAAATCTTTTCCATTTTGGCCAGCTGACGGCAGCATCAAGAAGTTCTTAGTTTAGCATTGCTAGATGGAAAACAAAACTCCCTTAATGATGTACAACATTGTGGCTTAATTTTCAATGTACCATCTTGTACCCTCTTATGGAACTGGATTGAGACCACCAAGAAGTAATGATTTTCTAGCCAGGAGACCGAAACACCATTCTTGGCTACATTTCAATTCTGGTCCTAGAGATGAAAGTCCACTCAGTCCCTTGGCATCACCAGCCCATTGGCTTGAAAATACTTTTAAGAGCTCTGCACAGCAGAATTGAGTGTAATGAATATTAACCGTATCCATTGCAAGTCTTAATGCAGTGCATTATAGTGGGATAGTGACACTGAAAATAGCTTAATACTGGCATACATTCAAACAATGTGCGTTCTTCATGGCAAGCAGATAAAATGATCCTCTCTTCAGTCATGTCAAATTTGTTGACAGTTGTTGATGATGTCAGTAGGAATATTACATTCTTGTGACAAAGCTTGGCTAATTGCCTCAGTTGTATTCGCAGATTTTGAGGGAGAGACAATGAATGCTGTTAACATGGTGTGGTGGAGCACAAGTATGAAGAGGCCAGTGTGTGAAGTGGATATGGAATGGGAGGCCAGAGAATGAGCTGGCCTTTAACTACATTCAATGGTTCAACATACCGGTACATATGTGGATTTCCTGGACCGTGTGAAAGCCTGAAAATATGAAGATCTGGTTTTATAGTGTTTGCATTTTGAGATGATAAAACTTCAATTTTTATTTTGCTTGTTTTTGGAGAACGTGTCCCATTGTACAAATTGAAAAGGTGTATCGTTATTAAGAATACTTTGTACAATTTGGAAAAATGAAATAGCTATCATTGGTACACCATTCTTTTCCTTCCTTTCAAAGGATACAATCAATATATGGTCAAACTAGCTGCTTTCTTCAAATATAAGATGCAATTTAGCTAAATGGGAACCAAGACCCATAGCGAGCGTGCTTGTGTTTCCCAGCGCTCACAGCGCCGAGAAACACAACGCTATCAAACGTCACTTGGGTTTAGATATGGGACCTTGGCGGGGAACACAGCCCCGCTTTCTGCACTGAGGGGTTAGTTCCTCTCCCTGGAACTCCTCAGTGTAGTGAGAGATCGGGATGTCATTTTTAAATAGTATTCTGAACTCTCGAGCTCCTGATGTGACCCCCAACTCCACTCTCTTTCCCCGGGCTCCCCCCCCCCCCCCCCCACCAAACACCCACACAGGCACACTGGCCCAATCGCCGCTGACTGGTGCCAGGGTGGCACCAGCCGTGCCAGGGTACCACCCTACCCAAAGGGCATGCACTTGGTGACCTCCAGTCCCCTGGGAGACCCCTACAAGTGCTGTTTTGTCTGCTCCCCGTTTGTGGAGACCAGTGAAAGGCCCTCGCTCGAGGTCTTCCAGGTGAAGGGGATAAATCCCACAATGGGGGAATTCACATCACAATATCTTGCAAGATCACGTTCAATCTTGCGAAGCATTGCAAGCTGGGTAGATCCCAGAAGCAGGGTCTTCCAGCTTCTATCGGCTATTTTGGGCAGGTGCAACGTGCCGTTCGATTGTGCATCATAATTTCTACTGAAAAGATTGTCGGTTGAAAACTGAAAGTAGGTTATTTTAATTACTTTACTAAGATTAACCAACACAGGAAAATAGAAGATTAGGTGGGGTTACGTTGATAGGGTGGAGGTGTGGGCATAGTGTGCTCTTTCCAAGGGCCGGTGCAGACTCAATGGGCCGAATGGCCTCTGCACGGTAAATTCTATGATCTGTGATCTACACCGCTAACTGAAAAGTAAACCCAACATAAGACCACGAGACAGACTTTTTTTTATTTTTGTATTTTTCTGCTAGATTCTCAACACAATTCATTTGGAAACATGAACTTGCTGCAAATTGCCCTAACTGCTTTTTACGCAACAGGAAACAATCTACTTGTTATTGTAAGTTACAGGCTAATTTTCCTCTCCCAATTAGAGATACCAACTTCTGGCTAAAATGCGAGCATTACAGCTTTGGGGAAAATTAATCTGATCCAGGCTGGCCAGGTGGGATTCATTAAAAGATGTTCCTTCATTGATGTAATTTTCTGTTTTTCACAGTCATGGAAATCCAAGATCATAGAATCAAATGGTTACCTTAATTTAGGTTCAGACGCATGTTTGTAGATGTTAAATCTTTGGCAATATATTTGTGAGACTTTGTAACTGAGGATGTTACTATTTTGCATCTTACATATTCCGTACAATCTAATTTTAAAATTGCTTTCTTGGCTCAGTGTGGTGTACAGAAAGTGAATGTAAAAATGTGACTTATCAGGGGGTGGTGCCTTCTTCCTTGGAGGTCCATTATAACATTTGAGGATATCTACGAGGGGCACCTAATGCCATTAGAGTCATAAGTAAATGGTTTACGTAAAATCCAATCGTGCAGCATTCTGTTATGGTCGCTTTTCGTTTGCTGGACTAGTTGAACCTACTTTTATACACTTCTGGCCTTTCTTAATCCAAAACACAATGCATCAAAAAAGCTTTTCAGCATTTAATGGAAATTGAATTTTACAATATGTCTTGGTTGTTAATTTTTGATTAAATTTTCACCAGTACCCAGAAATAAGATAAAACATTCTTGGTAATTCCTTTTGTGACATTCTGCACATGTAGTAATAATCTTCATTAGTGTCACAAGCAGGCTTACATTAACACTGCAATGAATTGGGGCAGCACGGTGGCGCAGTGGGTTAGCCCTGCTGCCTTACCGCGCCGAGGTCCCGGGTTCGATCCCGGCTCTGGGTCACTGTCTGTGTGGAGTTTGCACATTCTCCCCGCGTCTGCGTGGGTTTCGCCCCCACAACCCAAAGATGTGCAGGCTAGGTGGATTGGCCATGCTAAATTGCCCCTTAATTGGAAAAAATGAATTGGCTACTCTAAATTTATTAAAAAAAAAAAAAACACTGCAATGAATTTACGGGAAAAGCCCCTAGTCACCACACTCTGGCGCCTGTTCGGGTACACAGAGGAAGAATTCAGAATGTCCAATTCACCAACAAGAACGTCTTCCAGGACTTGTGGGAGGAAACTGGAGCGGCAGGAGGAAACCCATGCAGACACTGGGAGAACATGCCGACTCCACACAGGCCGTGACCCAAGCCGGGAATGAAACTTGGGTCCCTGATGCTGTGAAGTAATAGTGCTAACCACTGTGCCACCATGCCGTTCTCAACCACAAAGCATTAATCTGAACGTCTGCATGAACCCCACCCTTTTTAATGAGATTGTACTTTTGGAAACAATTGTGTCACAAACCGGCATCTGAAGATTGTGGGCAGGTTTGAGATGGTATTATTACTTAATAATCCTAGCCATCATCTCCCTGCAAGTGAATCACTTCAAATGTTGGAAGGAAGCCTGGATTGTTAACATTGTTCTCTTTCACTGTGTGGAGTTTGCACATTCTCCCTGTGTCTCCATGGGTTTCACCCCCACAACCCAAAGATGTGCAGGTTAGGTGGATTGGCCATGCTAAATTTCCCCTTAATTGGAAAAAAATAATTAGGTACTCTAAATTTTTATGTTTTTAAAAAAAACCATTGTTCTCTTGACCTGTGACCTCCAAATAAATAGTTAATTTGAATTTAGGAAGGGTATGATATGTTGTGGGCATGTTTGTTTTTAATGTTTGATGCTGGAAAAGATAGATACCACTGTATAAACCCTTGAACTTGGAAGTTACAAATCCACATCTCGGAAAGTCTTTGTTTTGGATTGATGGTTAGTTGTTTGCTAGTGACCATGGATTATTAGTGTGGTGTGTATGTGATTTTTGATTGTATTACATATGCCTCATGTCATAGTCCATATGTGTTCGAGGTATCGCTTTTAAACATTGAATCTTAAATATATGTTCAGTAGGATAAAGCTCTAATAAACATGAAAAGGTTGGCAAATCACACCGACTTAAGATAATTCCAATGTTAAAGGTCGTTCACATTCACTGAATAAGGTCAAAGTAAAAGGGTGAGTGTCATAAAGGAGCAGGTGGGCTTACTTAGTAAAAAGCTGGAGACATGACATCCGCAGTTAGATGTAAACTATTCATGTGCTGTCCCAGAATGAAGGAAAGGTTTGGAATTAAAAGGTAGTTAATTTGCATAGCTACCTAGGAACAGGCTGTGTCTGTCACATTGCCATGGAGATGGGTGGAGTTCAGTGAGATTTTTTATTTTGTGTTTGCCTTTATGAATTCAGTTAGTGCTTAGCCAGCAGGCAAAATTGATTCAAACTTGGTTCCAGTTTGAAATGATAGAAGCCGATTTTAGGAAATCAAGGGGATTTTCTGATATTTGCACACAACACAGGAATCGCAGGGAGGCCTATGCTTGAGCTATGGAACCCAGAGTCAGGATTGTGGTGAAATACACTTCACTTGCCTGAATGAGAACAGTTTTAACAACACTGTTCAAAAGCAGCTTTTTTTGTTGACATGACATCCACCAGCTACAGCATTTACGGTGTCCACCAGTGGCAGCAGTGCAGTGACTCCAAAGGCACCTGCCAAACCCATGACCTCTACTACCTAGGAAGACAGTCAGCCGATGCAATGAAACACCACTACCTGCAAGTTTCCCAGAAAGCAGCACACCATCCCGACATGCAACCATAATCACTATTTCTTCTCTGTCGCTGGGTCAACATCCTGGAACTGGATGTACCTACACTACATGGAATGCTGTAGTTCAAGAATGGACGTACCAACATTATCTTGAGGGCAATTGGGGTTGGACAATAAGTACTGATCTTGCCAGTGATGTTCTGATCTCATGAACAAAGATTTAAAAAATTGATTCGGTGGCTGGCAAACAATGTGCCCATTTCCTTGGTGCTGTATCTAACAATACAGGCAGCGTGGTGACACTGGTTAGCACTGTGGCCTCACTGCACTAGAGACCCGTGTTCAATTCCTGTCTTGGGTGACTGAAGTTTGTACATTCTTCCTGTGTCTGTGTGGGTTTCCTCCGGGAGCTCTGGTTTCCTCCCACTGTCCAAAGATGTGCATGTTAGGTGGATTGGCCATGCTAAATTGTAGTGAGGCATGTGATGTTCACTCTTTAAAAAAAAAAAAAAAAAAAAAAATTTTTTTTAGAGTACTCAATTATTTTTTTTTCCAATTAAGGGGAAATTTAGCGTGGCCAATCCACCGACCCTGCACATCTTGTTGGTTATGGAGGTGAGACCCACGCAGACACAGGGAGAATGTGCAAATCCACATGGACAGTGTCCCAGGGCTGGGATCGAAACCAGGTCCTTGGCGCTGTGAGGCAGCAGTGCTAACCACTGTGCCGCTGTGCTGCCCTGTGTGATGTTGACTCACAAGGTGACATGCAGTGAGCTGCGACGGCATGCTTATGATCCAAGGTCCCGCAGGTACAAATACAAGCTGTAAACATTGTTGACCAATTAAAGGAATCCTTTTTTGCAGTTTTGCTCATCCTGGACGTGGATGTGATGGAATTTTTCAAGTTCGTTTATGACCTCTTTCACAGTTGTTTGTGAGAGTAACGTTGCTTTTGATTTACGACTTAGAACAGAAAAAATGAAAAGTTCTTGTCAGGTGTTGATATTTTAATAATAATAATCACTTATTGTCACAAGTAGGCTTCAATGAAGTTACTGTGAAAAGCCCCTCGTCGCCACATTACAGCGCCTGTTCGGGGAGGCTGGTACGGGAATTGAACCCGTGCTGCTGCTTTGTTCTGCATTACAAGCCAGTTATTTAGCCCAGTGTGCTCACCCAGCCCCTGATTTTGTTTCTATCACAGAAGTTGAAAGAACTGATCTAGCTTTTAAAAGTGTGCACTGCAGTATGAAGTGTATAAATCTTGCTTCCCTCAAGCAGTCTATTTTGGAGTATTCTTGGCATGTCCTACCAACATCTGTTAACTAGGATGGAGTGGTGAAAGTTAAATATATATATATATAAATTTCAAATTATTGTGCAATATAAAAAAATGCAGAATATTATGCCAGGCATGAAATTATAATTGAATGATGCCTTCTCCAGTGTTATACTTTAATAAAATATATATATTTTTAAAAAAGTTTTTCGATCAAACAAAAATTTCCCATTTTACAACTTTGTAATAATATATGCATTGATCGTTTTTAAAAATAAATAATATGCTAACTAACGGCAACTGCCAACAACAAATTAAGAAACAACAGAAATAATAACTAAAATAGTAACTTTGTGAAATGAAATATAAATAACGAATATATAACCACACACATAAAACCCCTGAAGACCCAAATGAAGACCTACTTAGGGCATCTGCCCACAGCCCCTTCTCAATCTCTTCCCACAGCTCCTCCTCCCATTTTCCCTTCAGCTCCTCTACCATCGTCTCCCCCTCATCTCTCATTTCCCTATATATATCTGACACCCTACCATCACCCACCCATGCCCCCAAAATCACTCTGTCCAGGATCTCTTGCACCGGGAGCTGCGGAAATTCCCTCACCTGTTGCCTCACAAATGCCCTCACTTGCATATAGCGAAATGCATTCCCAGGTGGCAACCCATATTTTTCTGTCAGTGCTCCCAGACTCGCGAACATCCCGTCTAAGAACAAGTCCTTCAATTTCGCAATTCCTGCTCGCTGCCAAGATTTAAATCCCCCATCTATCCTTCCCGGGACGAACCTATGGTTGTTCCTTATCGGGGACCACACTGAGGCACCCGTCTCTCCCTTATGTCGTCTCCACTGCCCCCAAATTTTCAGAGTTGCCACCACCACTGGGTTTGTGGTGTATTTTTTCGGGGAGAACGGTAATGGTGCCGTCCCCAGTGCTTTTAAGCTAGTTCCCCGACAGGACGCCATCTCCAGTCTTTTCCACACCGCTCCTTCCCCTTCCCTCATCCACTTACATATCATTGACACGTTGGCGGCCCAATAATAATCACTTAGACTCGGCAGTGCCAGTCCCCCTCTGTCCCTACTGCGCTGCAGGAACCCCCTCTTTACTCTTGGGGTCTTTCCAGCCCACACAAAGCTCATAATACTCTTGTCCACCTTCTTAAAAAAGGCCTTTGTAATCAGTACAGGGAGGCACTGGAACACAAAAAGAAACCTCGGAAGGACCACCATTTTAACCGACTGCACCCTGCCCGCCAATGACAGGGGCGCCATGTCCCACCTCCTAAAGTTCTCTTCCATCTGCTCTACCAGTTGTGCCAAGTTAAGCTTATGCAAGGTTCCCCAGTTCCTGGCCATCTGGATCCCTAAATACCGGAAATCTCTTATTACCCTCCTCAACGGTAAATTGTCTATTCCCCTGCCCTGTTCCCCGGGGTGCATCACAAACAGTTCACTCTTCCCCATATTCAATTTATATCCTGAAAATTCTCCAAACTCCGAGTGTCTGCATTATCTCAGGCATCCCCTCCACTGGGTCCGTGACATACAACAACAAATCATCCGCGTATAATGACACCCGATGCTCTTCTCCTCCTCTAAGTACCCCCCTCCACTTCTTAGAGCCCCTCAGCGCTATGGCCAATGGCTCAATTGCCAACGCAAACAGTAACGGGGACAGGGGACATCCCTGTCTTGTACCCCTATATAGTCGGAAGTGGTCAGATCGTTGCCTATTTGTAATCACACTTGCCATCGGGGCCCTGTACAGGAGCTGAACCCATCTAATGAACCCCTCTCAAAATCCAAATCTCCTCAGTACTTCCCACAGGTAGTCCCACTCCACTCTATCAAATGCTTTCTCTGCATCCATCGCCACCACTATCTCCGCCTCCCCCTCCGGCGGGGGCATCATCATCGCCCCCAACAGCCTCCGTATATTAGCATTCAATTGCCTCCCTTTAACAAACCCTGTTTGATCATCATGCACCACCCCAGGGACACAGTCCTCTATCCTTGTCGCCATCACCTTGGCCAAAAGCTTGGCATCTACGTTCAAGAGGGAAATGGGCCTGTATGACCCGCACTGCAGCGGGTCTTTGTCTCTTTTCAGGAGCAGCGATATCGTCGCCTCCGACATCGTCGGGGGTAGTGTCCCCCTTTCCCTAGCCTCATTAAAGGTTCTCGTCAGAAGTGGGGCCAGCAGGTCCACGTATTTCCTATAGAACTCCACCGGGAACCCATCCGGTCCCGGGGCCTTCCCTGCCTGCATGTTCCCAATTCCTTTTACCACCTCCTCCACCTCAATCTGCGCTCCCAGTCCTGTCATCTCCTGTTCCTCAACCTTCGGGAACTCCAGCTGGTCTAGGAAACGCATCATTCCCTCTTTCCCTTCCGGGGGTTGAGCCTTATATAGCCTCTCGTAAAATACCTTAAACACCCCGTTCACCCTCTCCGCTCCCCGTTCCATCTTTCCCTCCTCGTCTCTAACCCCTCCGATCTCTCTCGCCGCCCCCCTCTTCCTAAGTTGTTGGGCCAGCAGCCGGCTCGCCTTCTCTCCATATTCATACTGCACTCCCTGTGCCTTCCTCCATTGTGCCTCCGCCTTACCCGTGGTCAACAAGTCAAAGTCCGTATGGAATCTCCGTCTTTCCCTGTATAACCCTTCATCTGGAGCCTCCGCATATTGCCTGTCCACCCTCAAAATCTCCCCCAACAATCTCTCCCTTTCTTTACCCTCTTGTTTCCCCTTATGGGCCCTTATGGAGATCAGCTCCCCTCTGACCACCGCCTTCAGCGCCTCCCAGACCACTCCCACCTGGACCTCTCCGTCATCATTGATCTCTAGGCACATCCCCTCACCCTTACACATACCCCCTCGTCCGCCAACAGTCCCATATCTAATCTCCAGAGTGGGTGCTGCGCCTTTTCCTCTCCTACTTCCAGATCTACCCAATGTGGGGCACGATCTGAAATGGCTATAGCCGAATACTCCGTTCCTGCCACCTTCGGGATCAGCGCCCTTCCCAGGACAAAGAAGTCTATCCGGGAGTACACTTTGTGTACATGGGAGAAGAAGGAAAACTCTTTACTCCTTGGTCTAGTAAATCTCCAGGGATCCACTCCTCCCATCTGCTCCATAAAGCCCTTGAGCACCTTGGCCGCTGCCGGCCTCCTCCACCCGGTCCTAGATCTGGATCGGTCCAGCCCTGGGTCCAGCACGGTGTTGAAGTCCCCCCCCATTACCAACTTTCCCATCTCCAGGTCCGGGATGCGCCCCAACATACGCTTCATAAAGTTTGCATCATCCCAGTTTGGGGCATATACGTTCATCAGCACCACCGCCTCACCTTGCAATCTGCCACTCACCATCACGTATCTACCCACACTGTCCACCACTGTGGTCTTCGCCTCAAACAATACCCGTTTCCCCACCAGTATTGCCACCCCTCTATTTTTTGCATCCAAGCCCGAGTGGAATACCTGTCCCACCCATCCTTTTCTTAATCTGACCTGATCCGCCAGTTTCAGGTGCGTCTCCTGAAGCATGACCATGTCTGCCTTTAGCTTCTTTAGGTGCGCAAATACCCTTGCCCTCTTAATCAGCCCATTCAACCCACTCACGTTCCACGTGATCAACCGGGTTGGGGGGCTCTTCCCCCCCCCCGCCCCGTCGTCGTCGACTAGCCATCCCCTTTTTTAGACCAGCTCCTCACCCGGTTCCCACGCACCCGCTTATCCCCCGGACGGTGCCCTCCCGTCCCGACCATCCCATCCCGTAACAGCTCCCCCTTCCCCTTAGCAGCAGCAACCCAGTCCCCCCCCTCCCCGCTAGATCCCTCTCTAGCTTAGTTGCTCCCCCCATATTGCTTCCGGAAGTCAGCAAACTCTGGCTGACCTCGGCTTCCCCCGTTTATCCTTAACCTCCCATTATGTGAGGCCCCCTCCTTCCTGCGCCCCCTTTTCCCGCCACACTTTCCATAGCGCGGGAACAAAGCCCGCGTTTCCCTCTCGGCCCCGCCCCTGATGGCGCAGCTCCCTCTCTCCTTCCCCCTTCCCTTCCCCACCGGCGCCCACATTTCTTCGTGTGTCCCTCCTTCGAGGGGAAAGAAAATTTTCCCCCATCTGATTCGCAGTCCCTTGCCACCACCTCGCTACTTCATTTCAAACACTTTCTCAAATCTAGTCCAACTTCTCCTCTTCAATAAATGTCCACGCCTCCTCTGCCATCTCGAAGTAGTGGTTTACCCTGGTGTGTAACCCACAGTCTTGCCGGCTGCAACATTCCGAATTTCACTTTCCTCTTGTGGAGCACCGCCTTGGCCCGATTGAAACTCGCCCTCCTTCTCGCACTCCAATCCTGATACACGCGGATCACCGCGTTCTCCCACCTGCTGCTCCGTGTCTTTTTCGCCCATCTCAGGACCATCTCCCTGTCCTTGTAGCGGTGGAACCTCACCACTATTGCTCGAGGTATTTCTCCTGCCTTTGGTCTTCTCACGAGGACTCGGTACGCTCCCTCCACTTCCAGGGGGCCCGTCGGGGCCTCCGCTCCCATTAAGGTATGGAGCATCGTGCTTACAAACGCCCCAACGCCCGCTCCCTCTGCCCCTTCGGGAAGCCCCAAGATTCTTAAGTTCTTCCTCCTCGAGCTATTTTCCAGGGCTTCCAGTCTCTCCATACACCTCTTATGCAGTGCCTCGTGCGACTCCGTCTTCACCACCAAGCCCTGTATCTCGTCCTCATTTTCGGCAGCTTTTGCCTTCACTCCACGGAGCTCCATCTCTTGGGTCTTCTGCGCCTCCTTTAACCCCTCAATCGCCTGCAGCATCGGCGCCAGCACCTCCTTCTTGAGCCCCTCCACACATCGCCGGAGGAACTCCTGCTGTTCCAGGCCCCATACCAACTGGCCTCCCACCGCCGCCATCTTGCTTCTCACTTCCCTTCTTTGCCGCTGCTCCAGAGGATCCTCCGCAATCTGGCCGCTATTATCTCTTCTATCCGTTCACATCCGGGGGGACTCCCTTCTATGTCGCCTCACAGTGGGTTTAGCCTTCGAAAATTGCTGTTGGGGCTCCCGATAAGAGCCCAAAAGTCCGTTAAAACGGGAGGTGCCGAAACGTGCGACTTAGCTGGTCTTCGCCGCACCCGGAAGTCCCAGTGTTATACTTTGTTTCCAATTTGGCCGGATTGGGTAATTGGGTGCAAATTGTGCTGGTTAGGTTACAGTTCAGTTCAGTTTTCATTCAAATGCTTTCACATGATCACAAATTTAAATCAACCGTACACCAGGGCAGTCAGTCAGTGTAATAGAATGCAATTCCTTTTTTTTATTCATTCATGGGATGTGGGCGCCGCTGACTAGGCCAGCACGTTTTGCCCATCCATTGGTGAACTGGCGTGTTGAACTGCTGAGGTCCACGTAATGTAAGTGTACCCACAGTGCTGCTCAGAAGGGAGTTCCAGGTTTTTGACCCAGAGATATTGAAGGAACAGTGTTATATTTCCAAGTTGGGATGATGTGAACTTGGAATGGAACTTCCAGGTAGTGGTGTTCCCATATATCTGCTGTCGTTGTGCTTCTGGATGGTAGAGGTTAGTCGGTTTGGAAGGTGTTGTTTGAGGAACCTTGTTAAGTTCCTGCAGTCTCTCTTGTAGATGGTGCTGTTACGATCCTAGCTGACATTACTACTGGACAGTCGGGTTCCAGAATGGAGCCCTGGCTCAATAGACCATACCTTTTTTTTGTTGTTTAGAGACATGAATGAATAGAGTCACAGGATTGCCAATTAACTTTTAGCAATAGAATAAAACATTTACTAAATATGGAAAGATTGACCACAATACTCCTTCACCCCACCTATATCTTCACAGATCTACACAAATTTTAAAGAATGACACAAATTACAAAATATATCAAACTCTAATGTCCCCAGTAAGTACACAGCCAATGTAAGACAACAGACCAACTGTGGCAGACACTCCACACTCTGAAACAAAATGGCAGATGCCACCCAATATAAATTCTGTTGATTTCTCGTCAAATCCCTCCAGATGCTTGTACACATTTCATGAGGATATAAAAAGGCCGGTGAACAGAGCAGAATCCAAGCTGATGTTACCACTGGACAGGAGGGTCCCAGAATGGAACCCTGGCTCAACAGACCATAGCGTTTACTTAAAAAAAAAAAGAAATATGGATGAACAGTCACAGGACTCCCAATTTGCTTTTTCCCCCCGAAAATAATAAAATATTTATTAAACATGAAAAGATTGACTGTAACACAATGCTTCTTCATCCCACCTATATCTTCATAAATGTACATAGATTTTTAAGAATAACACAAGTTACAGAATAGAACACATACTATGGACACGATTCAGCCATCACTTTGCGCCGGCGCGGAGCTGGGCTTGCTGGGAGGACGAGGCATCCATGGCTGACGAGGGAAGTCAAGGACAGCATGAAAGTAAAAGCATACAAAGTGGCGAGGATTAATGGGAAGCCAGAGGATTAGAAAGCCTTTAAAAGCGAGCAGAGGACTACTAGAAAATGCACTAAGAATGGAGAAGATGACTAGTTAGTAATATGAAAGAAGGTAGGAAGAGGTTTTTTCAATATATAAAAGGTAAGAGAGAGATGAGAATAGATATTGGACCAATGGAAAATGAGGCTGGAGAAATAGTAATAGGAAACAAAGACATGGCAAAGGAACTGAACAGTTACTTTGCATCAGTCTTCATGGTGGAAGACACCAGTGGGATACCAGAGCTCCAGGAGAATCCGGGAGCAGAGATGAGTGTAGTGGCCATCAGTAAGGAGAAGGTTCTGGGGAAACTGAAAGGTCTGAAGGTGGACAAATCACCTGGACTGGATGGACTACACCCCAAGGTTCTAAAAGACATTGCTGAGGAGATTGTGGAGGCATTGGTGGCGATCTTTCAGGAATCACTGGAGGCAGGGAGGGTCCCAGAGGACTGGAAAATGGCTGTATAACATTCCTGTTTAAGAAGGGAGGGAGGCAGAAGACGGGAAATTATAGGCTGGTTAGCCTGACTTCGGTCATTGGTCAGACTTTAGAGTCCGTTATTAAAGATGAGATTGTTGACTTCCGGGTGCGGCGATGACCAGCTAAGTCGCACGTTTCGGCACCTCCCGTTTTAACGGACTTTTGGGCTCTTATCGGGAGCCCCAACGGCAATTTTCGAAGGCTAAACCCACTGTGAGGCGACATAGAAGGGAGTCCCCCCGGATGTGAACGGATAGAAGAGATAATAGCGGCCAGATTGCGGAGGATCCTCTGGAGCAGCGGCAAAGAAGGGAAGTGAGAAGCAAGATGGCGGCGGTGGGAGGCCAGTTGGTATGGGGCCTGGAACAGCAGGAGTTCCTCCGGCGATGTGTGGAGGAGCTCAAGAAGGAGGTGCTGGCGCCGATGCTGCAGGCGATTGAGGGGTTAAAGGAGACGCAGAAGACCCAAGAGATGGAGCTCCGTGGAGTGAAGGCAAAAGCTGCCGAAAATGAGGACGAGATACAGGGCTTGGTGGTGAAGACGGAGTCGCATGAGGCACTGCATAAGAGGTGTATGGAGAGACTGGAAACCCTGGAAAATAGCTCGAGGAGGAAGAACTTAAGAATCTTGGGGCTTCCCGAAGGGGCAGAGGGAGCGGGCGTTGGGGCGTATGTGAGCACGATGCTCCATACCTTAATGGGAGCTGAGGCCCCGATGGCCCCCTGGAAGTGGAGGGAGCGTACCGAGTCCTCGTGAGAAGACCAAAGGCAGGAGAAATACCTCGAGCAATAGTGGTGAGGTTCCACCGCTACAAGGACAGGGAGATGGTCCTGAGATGGGCGAAAAAGACACGGAGCAGCAGGTGGGAGAACGCGGTGATCCGCGTGTATCAGGATTGGAGTGCGGAGGTGGCGAGAAGGAGGGCGAGTTTCAATCGGGCCTAGGCGGTGCTCCACAAGAGGAAAGTGAAGTTCGGAATGTTGCAGCCGGCAAGACTGTGGGTTACACACCAGGGTAAACACCACTACTTCGAGACGGCAGAAGAGGCGTGGACATTTATCGAAGAGGAAAAGTTGGACTAGATTTGAGAAAGTGTTTGAAATGAAGTAGTGAGGTGGTGGCAAGGGACTGTGAATCAGATGGGGGGAAAAACTTTCTTTCCCCTCGAAGGGGGGACACACTAAGAAATGTGGGCGCCAGTGGGAAGGGGAGGGGGAAGGAGAGAGGGAGCTGCGCCATCAGGGGCGGGGCCGAGAGGGAAGCGCGGGCTTTGTCCCCACGCGATGGAAATTGTGGCGGGAAAAGGGGGCGCAGGAAGGAGGGGGCCTCACATGATGGGAGGCTAAGGATAAATGGGGGAAGCCGAGGTCAGACAGAGTTTGCTGACTCCCGGAAGCGATATGGGTGGAGCAACTAAGCTAGAGAGGGATGTAAAGGGGGGGGGGGTGGAGACTGGGTTGCTGCTGCTAAGGGGAAGGGGGAGCTGTTACGGGATGGGATGGTCGGGATGGGAGGGCGCCGTCGGGGGGAAAAGCGGGTGCGTGGGAACCGGGTGAGGAGCTGGGGGTAGTAAAGAGCCCCCCAACCTGGTTGATCACGTGGAACGTGAGAGGGTTGAACGGGCCGATTAAGAGGGCAAGGGTACTTGCGTACCTAAAGAAGCTAAAGGCAGACGTGGTCATGCTTCAAGAGACGCACCTGAAACTGGCGGATCAGGTCAGTTTAAGAAAAGGATGGGTGGGACAGGTATTCCACTCGGGCTTGGATGCAAAAAATAGAGGGGTGGCAATACTGGTGGGGAAACGGGTATTGTTTGAGGCGAAGAACATAGTGGCGGACAGTGGGGGTGGATATGTGATGGTGAGTGGCAGACTGCAAGGTGAGGCGGTGGTGCTGGTGAACGTATATGCCCCGAACTGGGATGACGTGAACTTTATGAAGCGTATGTTGGGGCGCATCCCGGACCTGGAGATGGGAAAGTTGGTAATGGGGGGGGGACTTCAACACCGTGCTGGACCCAGGGCTGGACCGATCCAGATCTAGGACCGGGTGGAGGAGGCCAGCAGCGGCCAAGGTGCTTAAGGGCTTTATGGAGCAGATGGGAGGAGTGGATCCCTGGAGATTTACTAGGCCAAGGAGTAAAGAGTTTTCCTTCTTCTCCCATGTCCACAAAGTGTACTCCCGGATAGACTTCTTTGTCCTATCAAAGCCATTTCAGATCATGCCCCACATTGGGTAGATCTGGAAGTAGGAGAGGAAATGGAACAGCGCCCACTCTGGAGATTAGATATGGGACTGTTGGCGGACGAGGGGGTATGTGTAAGGGTGAGGGGATGTATTGAAAGGCACCTAGAGATTAATGATGACGGAGAGGTCCAGGTGGGAGTGGTCTGGGAGGCGCTGAAGGCGGTGGTTATAGGGGAGCTGATCTCCATAAGGGCCCATAAGGGGAAACAAGAGGGTAAAGAAAGGGAGAGATTGTTGAGGGAGATTTTTTTTTTTTTTTTTTTTTTGAGAGGCAGGATTTTATTAATGTTAGACATTCGAAACATCAATGGAAAATATGCTTAAACCCTCAAAACATAAGACTCGTGGACACTCGGCTCCACACACAGCTATTATTGCTCTGAACTCTCACCCCTCACTATAATACCCATTTTACAGATCCAACAGATCGCTTACTCAAGACAGTTTGCACACATCAGATGCCTCACCTACCTGTACTTCGTATGCACTGCTCCATCAGACACTCCCTCCCAGGACAGGTACAGCACTGGGTTAGATACAGAGTAAAGCTCCCTCTGCACTGTCCCCATCAAACACTCCCAGGACAGGTACAGCACGGGGTTAGATACAGAGTAAAGCTCCCTCTACACTGTCCCCATCAAACACTCCCAGGACAGGTACAGCACGGGGTTAGATACAGAGTAAAGCTCCCTCTACACGCTCCCCATCAAACACCCCTAGTGTGGACAAAGATGTGTACGGTAGCAAACTGACTGAACTGCCCTGAAACCCATGATGAAGTGCTTTGAGAATAAAAGAAAGCAAGAATGTACAGCAGGGCTAATTTGATAAAAATAAGTCAGTTTGGCGGGGGTGGGGGGGAAAGAGTAAACACAAAGACGAGAAACAGGTGTGACCCTGCAGGGCTGGACACACAGACCCCCCCCCCCGAACTGTACAGAGAATCGAGAGACCAGGTTGCGCCCTCTCCTAGATTTCCGCGCCTGCCCGCTCAGGCCTCGCTCTCTCCTGCTGTGGCGTTCTGCACCTCCTCCTCCAGGATCGGCACGATTAGGTTGTCTTTGGACATCAGGTTGTACTTGATGACAAACTTGGTGAAGCGGTGGCAGAGGAAGGTCTCGTTCTCGTAGTCGTCGAAGATCTGGCGATGGTGGAAGTAGGCGTGGGAGAAGATCCGGTAGATCCTGCGGCAGACTGACCCCAGCTTGGCCACAGACGATTCCTTAATGCTCACCCTGCTGGGGAAATACTGTTGCTGTTGAGCAGGCAGGCGGCACCGTCCAGCGTGTGTCGGGTGTAGTTGATGGCAGGACACTCCTTCGGAATCTTGTGTGCCGCACTGAGGAATATCCACTGCTCTGTGGCTGTCATCTGGTTACAGGTGTCAGAGTGACATTCGCCCTGCAGTTTGACCGCCAAATCGTTCAGCTCCAGGCAGAACTGTCTGAGGTGTTCGTACTTCGTTGAGGGAGATTTTGAGGGTGGATAGGCAATATGCGGAGGCTCCAGATGAAGGGTTATACAGGGAAAGACGGAGATTGCATACGGACTTTGACTTGTTGACCACGGGTAAGGCGGAGGCACAATGGAGGAAGGCACAGGGAGTGCAGTATGAATATGGAGAGAAGGCGAGCCGGCTGCTGGCCCAACAACTTAGGAAGAGGGGGGCGGCGAGAGAGATCGGAGGGGTTAGAGACGAGGAGGGAAAGATGGAACGGGGAGCGGAGAGGGTGAACGGGGTGTTTAAGGTATTTTACGAGAGGCTATATAAGGCTCAACCCCCGGAAGGGAAAGAGGGAATGATGCGTTTCCTAGACCAGCTGGAGTTCCCGAAGGTTGAGGAACAGGAGATGACAGGACTGGGAGCGCAGATTGAGGTGGAGGAGGTGGTAAAAGGAATTGGGAACATGCAGGCAGGGAAGGCCCCGGGACCGGATGGGTTCCCGGTGGAGTTCTATAGGAAATACGTGGACCTGCTGGCCCCACTTCTGACGAGAACCTTTAATGAGGCTAGGGATAGGGGGACACTACCCCCGACGATGTCGGAGGCGACGATATCGCTGCTCCTGAAAAGAGACCAGGACCCGCTGCAGTGCGGGTCATACAGGCCTATTTCCCTCTTGAACGTAGATGCCAAGCTTTTGGCCAAGGTGATGGCGACGAGGATAGAGGACTGTGTCCCTGGGGTGGTGCATGATGATCAAACGGGGTTTGTTAAAGGGAGGCAATTGAATGCTAATATACGGAGGCTGCTGGGGGTGATGATGATGCCCCCACCGGAGGGGGAGGCGGAGATAGTGGTGGCGATGGATGCAGAGAAAGCATTTGATAGAGTGGAGTGGGACTACCTGTGGGAAGTACTGAGGAGATTTGGATTTTGAGAGGGGTTCATTAGATGGGTTCAGCTCCTGTACAGGGCCCCGGTGGCAAGTGTGATTACAAATAGGCAACGATCTGACCACTTCTGACTATATAGGGGTACAAAACAGGGATGTCCCCTGTCCCCATTACTGTTTGCGTTGGCAATTGAGCCACTGGCCATAGCGCTGAGGGGCTCTAGGAAGTGGAGGGGGATACTTCGAGGAGGAGAAGAGCATCGGGTGTCATTATACGCGGATGATTTGTTGTTGTACGTTGCGGACCCAGTGGAGGGGATGCCTGAGATAATGCAGACACTCGGAGTTTGGAGAATTTTCAGGATATAAATTGAATATGGGGAAGAGTGAACTGTTTGTGATGCACCCCGGGGAACAGGGCAGGGGAATAGACGATTTACCGTTGAGGAGGGTAATAAGAGAATTCCGGTATTTAGGGATCCAGATGGCCAGGAACTGGGGAACCTTGCATAAGCTTAACTTGGCACAACTGGTAGAGCAGATGGAAGAGAACTTTAGGAGGTGGGACATGGCGCCCCTGTCATTGGCGGGCAGGGTGCAGGCGGTTAAAATGGTGGTCCTTCCGAGGTTTCTTTTTGTGTTCCAGTGCCTCCCTGTACTGATTACAAAGGCCTTTTTTAAGAAGGTGGACAAGAGTATTATGAGCTTTGTGTGGGCTGGAAAGACCCCAAGAGTAAAGAGGGGGTTCCTGCAGCGCAGTAGGGACAGAGGGGGACTGGCACTGCCGAGTCTAAGTGATTATTATTGGGCCGCCAACGTGTCAATGATATGTAAGTGGATGAGGGAAGGGGAAGGAGCGGCGTGGAAAAGACTGGAGATGGCGTCCTGTAGGGAAACTAGCCTAAAAGCACTGGCGGCGGCGCCGTTGCCATTCTCCCCGAAAAAATACACCACAAACCCAGTGGTGGTGGCAACTCTGAAAATTTGGGGGCAGTGGAGACGGCATAAGGGAGTGACGGGTGCCTGGTCCCCGATAAGGAACAATCATAGGTTCGTCCCGGGAAGGATAGATGGGGGATTTAAATCTTGGCAGCGAGCAGGAATTGCGAAATTGAAGGACTTGTTCTTAGACGGGACGTTCGCGAGTCTGGGAGCACTGACAGAAAAATATGGGCTGCCACCTGGGAATGCATTTCGCTATATGCAAGTGAAGGCATTTGTGAGGCAACAGGTGAGGGAATTTCCGCAGCTCCCGGCGCAAGAGATCCAGGACAGAGTGATTTTGGGGGCATGGATGGGTGATGGCAGGGTGTCAGATATATATAGGGAAATGAGAGACGAGGGGGAGACGATGGTGGAGGAGCTGAAGGGAAAATGGGAGAAGGAGCTGGGGGAAGAGATAGAGGAGGGGCTGTGGGCAGATGCCCTAAGTAGGGTAAACTCTTCGTCCTCGTGTGCCAGGCTCAGCCTGATACAATTCAAGGTTCTACACAGGGTGCATATGACTGGAGCAAGGCTGAGTAGATTTTTTGGTGCGGGAGATGCGCGGGAAGCCCGGCGAACCACACCCACATGTTCTGGTCATGTCCGGTATTGCATGAGTTCTGGGTGGGTGTGGCAAAAGTGATTTCAAAGGTGGTGGGGGTCCGGGTCGAACCAGGCTGGGGGTTGGCTATATTTGGGGTTGCAGATGAGCCGGGAGTGCAGGAGGCGAGAGAGGCCGATGTTTTGGCCTTTGCGTCCCTAGTAGCCCGGCGAAGGATTCTACTGAAGTGGAAAGAAGCTAAACCCCCGGGCGTGGAGGCCTGGATAAACGACATGGCAGGGTTCATAAAATTGGAGCGGATAAAGTACGCACTAAGACGTTCGGCTCAAGGGCTCACCAGGCGGTGGCAATCGTTCCTCGACTATCTCGCAGAGCGATTAAGGGAAAATAGGAAAGGTAGCAGCAGCAGCAACCCAGGGGGGTGCGGGGGGGTGAGGACTCATTTGGGTCCTCAGGGGTTGTATGTGTGTGTTTATATATTAGTTATTTATATTAGATTAAGTTACTATTTTAGTTACTATTTCTGTTGTTTTTTTTATTTGTTGTTGGCAGTTGCCGTTAGTTAGTATATTATTTATTTAAAAAACGATCAATGTATATATTATTACAAAGTTTTAAAATGGGAAATTTTTGTTTTGTTTGATCGAAAAACTTTAATAAAATATATTTAAAAAAAAAAGATGAGATTGTTGAGTACTTGGAAGTGCATGATAAAATAGGACTGAGTCAGCACGACTTCGTCAAGGGGAGGTCATGTCTGACAAATCTGTCAGAATTCTTTGAGGAGGTAACAAGGAAATTAGAGCCGGTTGCGGAGATGCACTGCTAAGCCGCACGTTTCAGCAGCTCCCGTTCTAACGGACCTTTGGGCTCTTTTCGAGAGCCCCAACGGAAATGTTTAGACCAAGCCCAGTGTGGGGTGACGAAGGAAGATCCCCCCCCCCGTGTGTGTATGGAAAGGACCACTGGTAGTGGCCAGATTGCAAAGGATCCTTTGGAGCAGCGGCAGAGAAGAGAAGGGAGAAGCAAGATGGCGGCGGATGGAGCCCAGACGGCATGGGGCCCGGACCAGCAAGAATTCCTCCGACGATGTGTGGAGGAACTAAAGAAAGAGGTGCTGGCGCCGATGTTATTGGCAATCGAGGGACTGAAGGAAACACAAAAGGTCCAGGCGATAGAGCTCCGTGGAGTGAAGGCAAAGGCAGCCGAGAATGAGGATGAGATACAGGGCCTGGTGGTAAAAACGGAGACACATGAGGCGCTACAGAGAAAGGCTGGAAGCCCTGGAGAACAGCTCGAGGAGGAAGAACCTATGGGTTTTAGGTCTCCCCGAAGGAGCAGAGGGAGCTGATGTTGGGGCTTATGTGAGCACGATGCTCCATACGCTAATGGGAGCTGAGGCCCCAAAGGGCCCCCTGGAGGTGGAAGGAGCGCACCGGGTCCTTGTGAGAAGACCAAAGGCGGGTGAAATACCAAGGGCGATAGTGGTGAGATTCCACCGCTTCATGGCAGAGAGGCGGTCCTGAGCTGGGCCAAGATGGTACGGAGTAGCAAGTGGGAGAATGCGGTGATACGAGTGTATCAGGATTGGAGTGCGGAGGTGGCGAGAAGGAGGGCGAGCTTTAATCGGGCCAAGGCGGTGCTTCACAGGAAGAAAATAAACTTTGGGATGCTGCAGCCGGCGCGATTGTGGGTCACGCATCAAGGCAAGCACTACTACTTCGAAACGGCAGATGAGGCATGGACCTTCATTCAAGAAGAGAAACTGGACTAGATCTGAGAGTTTGATGTTGGGGGAAGCAATGAGGTAGTGGTACAGGAATGTAAAGTGGGGAAAGGGGAGGTTTATTATACAGCAATGTTGGATGGGAATTTCTCTCCCCTTGATGGGGGGACACGAAGAAATGTGGGCGCCGGTGGGAAAAAGGGACAGAGAGGGGAAGGGGAATGAGGGAGCTGCGCCACAGGGGGCGGGGCCGATAGGAAAGCACTTTTTTTTTTTCCCCGCCCTATGGAGATGATGGCGGGAAGATAGGCGCAGGAAGGAAGAGAGCCCCACACGCAGAGGGGTCAAAGAGAGAACGGGGGAAGCCGGGGTCAGCTAGAGTTAGCTGACTTTCGGAAGCGTTATGGGGGGAGTAACCATGCTAGGGGGGGATCGAGCCGGGGGAGGGGGGGGGGGAACTAACTGGGTGCTGCTGCTGAGTGCAAGGGGGAGCTGGCAACAGAAGAGGTGGTCGGAACCTGATGGCGCCGCCTGGGGGACCGATGGGTGCGCGGGACCTGGACGGGTAGATGGCCCAGAAAAGGGGATGGCTAGTCGGCGGGGTGGGGGGAGGGGCCGAGCAGCCCCCCAATCCGGCTGATCACGTGAAATGTGAGAGACCTAAATGGGCCAATTAAGAGGGCCCGGGTGTTTGTGCACTTAAAAAGACTGAAGGCGGACGTAGTCATGCTCCAGGAGACACCTGAAGGTGGCGGATCAGGTTAGGTTAAGAAAAGGATGGGTGGGCCAGGTATTCCACTCCGGGTTGGATGCGATAAACAGGGGGGTGGCGATACTGGTGGGGAAACGGGTATCGTTCGAGGCGAAGAACATAGTGGTGGATAACGGGGGCAGATATGTGATGGTGAGTGGTAAATTGCAGGGAGAAGCGGTCGTGATGGTGAATGTATATGCCCCGAACTGGGATGACGCGGGATTCATGAAGCGGATGCTGGGACGTATCCTGGACCTGGAGGTGGGAAGCTTGGTAATGGGGGGGGGGGGGGACTTCAACACTGTGCTGGATCCAGGGCTAGACCGGTCTAGATCCAGGACCGGGAGAAGGCCGGCAGCAGCCAAGGTGCTTAAGGGATTTATGGAACAAATGGGGGGAGTGGATCCGTGGAGATTTGCCAGGCCGTTGGCTAAAGAGTTTTCCTTTTTCTCCCACGTCCACAAGGTATATTCCCGAATAGACTTCTTTGTTATGAGTAGGGCACTGATCTCGAAGGTGGCAGGAACGGAGTATTCGGCCATAGCCGTTTCAGACCACGCCCTGTATTGGGTGGATCTGGAACTAGGAGAGGAGAGGGAGCAGCGCCCACTCTGGCGACTGGATGTGGGACTACTGGCGGATGAGGGGGTCTGTGGAAGGGTGCCGGGGTGTATTGAGAGATACCTGGAGGTCAATGACGATGGTGAGGTTCAGGTGGGGGTAGTATGGGAAGCGCTGAAGGCGGTGGTTTGAGGAGAGCTGATCTCCTTGAGAGCCCACAAGGAGAACAAGAGGGCAAAGAAAGGGAGAGATTAGTGGGGGAGATTTTGAGGGTGGATAAAAGATATGCGGAGGCCCCAGACGAAGGACTATATACAGAAAGGCGAAGACTTCAGATGGAGTTTGACCTGCTGACCACAGGAAAGGCAGAGGCACAGTGGAGGAAGGCACAGGGGATGCGATATGAGTATGGGGAAATGGCGAGCCGGCTGCTGGCCCACCAACTTCGTAAGAGGATAGCGGCGAGAGAGATTGGGGGAGTTAGGGATGAAATGGGAACTATGGAGCAGAGAGCAGGGAAGGTAAATGAGGTGTTCAAGACCTTTTATGAGAGGCTATATAAGTCCCAACCCCCGGGGGGAAAAGAGGGAATGCTACATTTTCTGGACCAACTAAGGTTCCCGAGGGTGGTGGAGCAGGAGGTGGCAGGTCTGGGGGCGCCAATCGAGGTGGACGAGGTGACTAAGGGACTGGGGAACATGCAGGCAGGGAAGGCCCCGGGACCAGACGGGTTTCCGGTGGAATTCTACAGGAAGTATGTGGACCTGTTGGCCCCGCTGCTGGCGAGAACCTTTAACGAGGCCAGGGAAGGGGGGATACTACCCCCGACAATGTCGGAGGCGACGATATCATTAATTCTGAAGCGGGATAAAGATCTGCTGCAATGCGGGTCAAACAGGCCTATCTCACTCCTAAATGTAGACGCCAAACTGCTGGCAAAAGTGCTGGCGACAAGGATAGAGGATTGCGTCCCAGGGGTGGTGCATGAAGACCAGGCAGGGTTTGTAAAGGGGAGACAACTGAATGTTAACGTTCGACGGCTGCTGGGGGTGATGATGACGCCCCCACCGGAGGGGGAGGCAGAGATAGTGGCGGCGATGGATGCGGAGAAGGCATTCGATAGGGTGGAGTGGGAGTATTTGTGGGAGGTGCTGAGGAGGTTTGGGTTCGGAGAGGGGTTTGTTAGATGGGTCAGACTCCTATATGGGCCCCAGTGGCAAGTGTAGTCACAAACAGGCAAAGATCGGGGTATTTTCGGCTACACAGGGGAACAAGACAGGGGTGTCCCCTGTCCCCGTTACTGTTCGCGTTGGCAATTGAACCACTGGCCATAGCGTTGAGGGACTCTAAGAAGTGGAGGGGGTTGGTTAGAGGGGGAGAGGAGCATCGAGTGTCACTCTACGCTGATGACTTACTGCTATACGTTGCGGACCCTGTAGAGGGGATGCCAGAGGTTATGCAGATATTGAGGTAGTTTGGAGGTTTCTCGGGATACAGGCTAAATATGGGGAAGAGCGAGCTTTTTGTAATACACCCCGGGGACCAGGGAAGAGGAATAGACGCTCTGCCGTTAAGGAGAGTGGAAAGGAGCTTCCGATATCTGGGGATCCAGGTAGCCAGGAACTGGGGAACTCTACACAGACTTAATCTGACGCGACTGGTGGAGCAGATGGAGGAGGACTTCAAGAGGTGGGATATGTTGCCGCTCTCATTGGCGGGCAGAGTGCAGGTGGTAAAAATGATGGTCCTCCCGAGGTTTCTTTTCGTGTTTCGGTGTCTCCCCATTCTGATCACAATGGCTTTTTTTTCAAAAAAATAGACAGGAGCATTATGAGCTTTGTGTGGGCAGAGAAGACCACGAGGGTAAAGAGGGGGTTCCTGCAGCGCAGTAGGGATAGAGGGGGACTGGCGCTGCCGAGCCTGAACGACTACTACTGGGCCGCCAATGTGGCGATGGTTTGTAAGTGGATGAGGGAGGGAGAGGGGGCGGCGTGGAAGAGGCTGGAGATGGCGTCCTGTAAAGGAATCAGCCGAAAGGCGCTGGTGACGGCGCCGCTGCCGTTCTCCACGAAAAGGTATACCACAAACCCAGTGGTGGTGGCAACCTTGAGGATCTGGGGGCAGTGGAGGCGACACAGGGGGGTGACGGGTGCCTCAGTGTGGTCCCCGATTAGGAATAACCACAGGTTTGTCCCAGGAAGGATGGACGGGGGGTTCCAGAGTTGGCAACGAGTAGGAATTAGGAAACTGAGGGACCTGTTTATAGACGGGACGTTTGCAAGTATGGGAGCGCTGGAGGAAAAATATGAGTTGACCCCGGGGAACATCTTCAGATATATGCAAGTGAGGGCGTTTACGAGGCAACAGGTGAGGGAATTTCCGCTGCTCCCGACACACTGGATCCAAGATAGAGTGATTTCCGGGGTATGGGTCGGGGAGGGCAAAGTGTCCGAAATATATCAGGAGATGAGAGACGAGGGGGAACCGATGATAGAGGAGCTGAAGGGAAAATGGGAAGAAGAGCTGGGGGAGGAGATTGAGGAGGGGCTATGGGCTGATGCCCTAAGCAGGGTAAATTCCTCGTCTTCGTTTGCCAGCCTTAGCCTGATTCAATTTAAGGTTCTACACAGAGCACATATGACGGGAGCAAGACTGAGCAGCTTCTTCGGAATGGAGGACAGGTGTGGGAGGTGCTCGGGAAGCCCGGCGAACCACACACACATGTTCTGGTCGTGTCTGGCATTGGGTGAGTACTGGGGGGGCGTGGCAAGGGTGATTTCAAAGGTGGTGAAGGTCCGGGTCAAGCCAGGCTGCGGGTTAGCGATATTTGGGGTAGTGGAAGAGCCAGGAGTGCAGGAGGCGAAAGAGGCCGATATTCTAGCCTTTGCGTCCCCAGTAGCCTGGCGTAGGATTTTACTCATGTGGAAGGAAGCGAAACCTCCCGGCGTGGAGGCCTGGATAAATGACATGGCAGGGTTCATAAAGCTGGAACAAATAAAATTAGCGTTGAGAGGATCGGCTCAGGGGTTCTCCAGGTGGTGGCAACCATTCCTTGACTATCTCGCGGAACGTTAAGGGAAGATAGAGTGACAGCAGCAGCAACCCAGGTGGGCGGGGGGGGCTAGAATACAAGAACAGGGATATACTTCTGAGGCTGTATAAGGCTCTGGTCAGACTCCATTTGGAGTATTGTGAGCAGTTTTAGGCCCCATATCTAAGGAAGGATATGCTGGCCTTGGAAAGGTCCAGAGGAGGTTCGCAAGAATGATCCCTGGAATGAAGAGCTTCATAGAATCTACAGTGCAGAAGGGGGCCATTCGGCCCATCGAGTCTGCACCGGCCCTTGGAAAGAGCACCCTACTTAAGTCCACACCTCCAACCTAGCCCCGTAACCCAGTAATCCCACCTAACGCTTTTGTACACCAAAGGGCAATTTATCATGGTCAATCCACCTAACCTGCACATCTTTGGACTGTGGGGGGCAAACGGAGCACCCGGAGGAAATCCACACACACGGGGGGAGAACGTGCAGACTCCGCACAGACAGTGACCCGAGCCGGGAATCGAACCTGGGACTCTGGAGCTGTGAAGCAACTGTGTTAACCACTGTGCTACCGCCCTGCCCAAAGGAGCAGTTGAGGACTCTGGGTCTGTACTTGTTGGAGTTTGGAAGGCTGAGGAGGAGTCTTATTGAAACTTACAGGATACTGCAAGACCTGGATAGAGTAAACATGGAGAGGATGTTTACACTCTTCGGAAAAACTAGAACCAGAGGGCACAACAACTCAGACTGAAGGGCCGATTCTTTAAAACAAGAGATGAGGAGGAATTTCTTCAGACAGAGGGTGGTGAATCTGTGGAACACTTTGACGCAGAAGACTGTGGAGGCCAAGTCATTGAATGTCTTTAAGACACAGATAGATAGGTTCTTCATTAATAAGGAAACCCAGGATTATGGAGAGAAGGCAGGAGAATGTGGATGAGAAAAATGTGGATTGAATGGCGGAGCACACTCGATGGGCCGAGTGGCCTAATTCTGCTCCTGTATCTTGGTCTTATGGGTGAATCCCGGGAGAGCCGGACCAGAAGTCTGGATTCGTGCCAGGCTGATCATGGTCACCCATGTCATTATGCCTGGCACGATCTGGATCACGTCCTTGCTGTGTGTTATCCACATAATGATATTTAAATTAGCTAATTTAAATATCCCGACATAAACCAGGTGCCAGAGATTCAACAGCTGCATCTGCGAGGCCTTAACCGGGTGCCGATTAGCACTGGTTTCCACAAGCGTGGACCAGGCATAATGACACCTTGGGTTTCAAAATGTCGCCCCGATCTGTGAAGTGCTGATCCTGCTGGCAAGTTCAGCTCCCCAGCGTCGGATAAATTTCAAAGTGCGGTGGGGGGAGGCGGGGAGGAGGACCTTGTTGGGAGTAGATTGATGGGATGTAATTGGCCTGCTTAGATTTGCCCTGCTTTTTTAGAAAGGACATACCTGGGCAATTTTCAACATTGCTGGGTTAAATGCTGGTGCTGTAGCTATGCTGAAATAGTTTGGAGCACAAGTCTTCAGTACTATTTTGGAATGGTGTCAAGGACCATAGCCATGGCAATGTCCTGTTCCTTCGCCGATCGCATGTGGGGTGAATCAAATTGGTTGAAGACTGGTATTCGTGATGCTGGGAACCTCTGGAGGGGGGATCATCCATTCAGCACTGCTGGGTGAAGATTGTAGGAAATGCTTTAGCCATATCTTTTTGCACTGATGTGCTGGGCTCCCCATCATTTGAGGTGGAGATATTTATGGGGACTCCTCCTCCAATGAGTTGTTTAATTGTCCATCACCATTCACGGCTCGACGTGACTGGACTGCAGAGCTTCGATCTGATCCGTTGGCTGTGGAATCACTTAGCACTGCCGATCAATTGCTGCTTGTGCTGGTTGGCATGCAAGTTATCTTGTTGCAACTTCACCAGGTTGACACCTCATTTTTAGCTATGCCTGATGCTGCTCCTTTCCATGAAAGAATATTTATTGATGTTTTTAGGACTAGTAACCTGGGCAGCTTTATTAAGCAGCTGAAAATAAGTAATTATCTAGAGTGCCTGGTCTTCTACCTGTGAACAAGCTGATTCTTAAACTTCTGAAAATTATTTAAAAGAAACACTAGCGAATCATTAAAATTAAAGCAAAATACAGCAAATGGTGGAAATCTAAAATAAGAACAGAAAATGTTGGAAAACCTGGTAGATCTGACCGCATTCATGGAGCGAGAAACAGCGTTCCCGTTCAGAGTCTTTAAGACTCTGTAAAAAGAGTCACGCAGACTCGAAATGTCAACTCTGTTCTCTCTCCACAGATGCTGCTGAATTTTTCTGGCATTTACTATTTTTATTTATACTGAATCATTTACTAGTTTCATCTTTTGTGCATGTCATTTTCTTAGTAAGTTAATCTGCGTACAAGTCATCTCATTTTCTCAGTAAGTTAAAAGCTGCTTATTAATGCTTGTGCGTCTAACAAAATGATCTTAATGTGAGGACCATTCTCTCAGATTGGAGCAATTGGTGTAAACCTATCAACTCTTCGTTCGATTTGTGGGTGGGGCTGACTTGGAGTGAAATGATTTTTAAACTAGTGTTTTTAAAAAAAATATATATTTAACACAATTTTTCTCCCTTACAAACAATAACCCCCCCCCCTCCCCGTAACAAAAAAAACCAAGAAATCGCGCAGAGCAAGATATATACATGGCAAAATGATATATTTACACAGCTTTGTACACTGGCCCTCACCCGTACGTGCCAGTTTCCCCAACCCTTCATGTTACCTCTTGCTCATCCACCCTCCCAGGCAGTCCCCCCTTTCTCCCCCCCCCCCCCCCACCCCCAAGGACGTGGTCCCCCCCCCCCCCCCCCCCCCCCCCCCCAAGGTTGCTGCTGCTGCTGACCGACCTTCCTCTAACGCTCCGCGCGATAGTCTAGGAACGGTTGCCACCGCCTGTAGAACCCCTGCGCAGACCCTCTCAAGGCGAACTTGATCCTCTCCAACATTATGAACCCAGCCATATCATTTATCCAGGCCTCCAGGCTGGGGGGCTTCGCCGCCTTCCACATTAGCAAGTTTCTTCGCCGGGCTACTAGGGACGCAAAGGCCAGAATGCCGGCCTCTTTCGCCTCCTGCACTCCCGGTTCGTCCAATACTCCAAATATCGCTAGCCCCCAGCTTGGCTTGACCCGGACTTTCACCACCTGAGATATTGCTCCCGCCACTCCTCTCCAGAACCCCTCCAGTGCCGGGCATGACCAAAACATATGGACATGGTTCGCCGGGCTCCCTGAGCACCTTCCACATCTGTCCTCCACCCCAAAGAACCTACTCAGCCTCGCCCCCGTCACATGCGCTCTGTGGACCACCTTAAATTGTATCAGGCTGAGCCTGGCACACGAGGAGGAGGAATTAACCCTACCTAGGGCATCAGCCCACAGACCTTCCTCGATCTCCTCCTCCAGCTCCTCCTCCCATTTACCCTTCAACTCTTCTACCAACGCTTCCCCCTCTTCTTTCAACTCCTGGTGTATTTCCGACACCTTGCCCTCCCCGACCCATACACCCGAGATCACCCTATCTTGAACTTCTTGTGCCGGGAGCAATGGGAATTCCCTCACCTGTCGCCCCACAAAAGCCCTCACCTGCATATATCTAAAGGCATTTCCCGGGGGTAACTCGAACTTCTTCTCCAGTGCCCCTAGGCTCGCAAACGTCCCGTTGATGAACAGGTCCCCCATTCTTCCAATCCCCGCCCGATGCCAACTCTGGAACCCCCCGTCCATCTTCCCCGGGACAAACTAGTGGTTACCCCTGATCGGGAACCACACCGATGCTCCCATTGCACCCCTGTGCCGTCTCCACTGGCCCCAGATCCTTAGCGTTGCCGCCGCCACCGGGCTTGTGGTGTACCTTGTCGGCGAGAGCGGCAGCGGTGCCGTCACCAACGCCCCCAGGCTCGTTCCTTTGCAGGACGCCATCTCCATCCTCTTCCATGCCGCCCCCTCTCCCTCCATAACCCACTTGCGGATCATCAACACATTTGCTGCCCAGTAGTAGCTCCCCAGGTTTGGCAGCGCCAACCCTCCACGGTCCCTACTGCGTTCCAGGAACCCTCTCCTTACTCTCGGGGTCTTATTCGCCCACACAAGCCCCATAATACTCCTGCCTACTCTCTTAAAAAAGGCCTTAGTGATCACGATGGGAAGGCACTGAAACACAAACAGAAACCTCGGAAGGACCACCATTTTGACCAACTGCGCTCTGCCCGCCAGCGAGAGCGGTAACATGTCCCATCTTTTGAAATCCTCCTCCATTTGCTCCACCAACCTCGTCAGATTCAGTTTATGTAGGGTCCCCCAACACCTGGCTATCTGGATCCCCAGATACCGAAAGCTCCCCTCCGCCCTCCTCAGCGGTAGGTCCCCTATCCCTCTTTCTTGGTTCCCCGCCTGTAATACAAAGAGCTCACTCTTCCCTACATCGAGCTTATAGCCCGAAAACTCCCCAAACTCCACCATCCCCTCCACTGGATCCGCCACGTACAGCAACAGGTCATCCGCATATAGCAACACCCGATGCTCTTCTCCCCCTCGGACCACCCCCCCTCCATTTATTAGACTCCCTCAATGACATGGCCAATGGTTCGATCGCCAATGCGAACAACAGGGGGACAGGGGGCACCCCTGCCTCGTCCCTCGGTACAGTCAAAAGTACTCTGACCTCCGCCGGTTCGTCACTACACTCGCCATCGGGGCTCTATAAAGGAGCTTAACCCAATTGATGAACCCTACCCCGAACCCAAACCTACGCAGCACCTCCCAGAGGTACTCCCACTCGGTCAAAGGCCTTCTCCGCGTCCATAGCTGCCACTATCTCCGCCTCTCCCTCCTCCGATGGCATCATTATCACGTTTATGTGCTGCCGCACATTGGTGTTTAGTTGCCTGCCCTTTACAAATCCCGTCTGGTCCTCGTGGATTATCCCCGGGACACAGTACTCAATCCTCGTGGCCAGCATTTTTGCCAGCAACTTTGCATCCACATTGAGGAGCGAGATCGGCCTGTACGATCCACATTGCAGTGGGTCCTTGTCCTGCTTTAGGATCAAAGAAATTGTCGTTCCGACATTGTCGGGGGCATGGTCCCCTCCTCTCATGCCTCATTAAAGGTCCTCACCAGTAGCGGGGCCAACAGGTCTGCGTACTTCCTGTAGAACTCCACCGGGAATCCGTCCGGTCCCGGGGCCTTCCCTGCCTGCATGCTCCCCAAACCCTTGCTCAGCTCCTCCAACCCAATTGGTGCCCCCAAACCAGCCACCTCTTGCTCCTCCACCCTCGGGAATCTCAGCTGATCTAGGAATCGTCTCATCCCCTCTTCCCCCGCTGGGGGCTGGGATCTGTACAGCTCTTCATAAAAGGCCTTAAATACCTCGTTTATTTTCGTCGCCCTCCGAACCGTGGCTCCCCTTCCATCTTTGACTCCCCCTATTTCCCTCGCTGCCATCCTCTTACGGAGCTGGTGTGCCAGCATCCGACTAGCCTTTTCCCCATACTCATAGGTCGCCCCCTGCGCTTTCCTCCACTGTGCCTCCGCCTTCCTTGTGGTCAACAGGTCAAACTCCGTCTGGAGCCGTCGTCTTTCCCCAAGTAATCTTTCCTCCGGGGCCTCTGCGTATCTCCTGTCCACTCTCAAAATCTCCCCCACTAACCTCTCCCTTTCCATACCCTTTGTCTTCTCCCTATGAGCCCTAATGGAAATGAGCTCTCCCCTGATCACCACCTTCAACGCCTCCCGTACCACCCCCACCCGCACCTCCCCGTTGTCGTTGGCCTCCAAGTACCTTTCGATACACCCCCTCACCTTCCCACACACCACCTCGTCCGCCAGCAGTCCCACATCCAGCCGCCACATTTAAACTAGTGTTAAAGGTTGCAGAACCTTGATTTATGCTTGACGTAACTTTTGTTTAAAGTTCCCTAATGTTTAGTGCTGGTTAAGCCTATTTGCACTGATAAAGCCAGTAGAAAACTACCCTATTGCTTCAAGCTGCTCCATTTTCAAGGGACAGTTCTTAATGTTACTGAGTATTGTGAAACCTGCAACCGCAATGTCTGAGTGCATTACTCATGTATTGTATACAATATACAATACAGGGGCGGAAAGTTGAGGGGAATGGTCTATTTGCTCTTTCAAGCCAAACGGAACAAAGGCACGTGTGCTGTGGACAGTGGCCTTTTAAGGAAATGTTCAGCTCTCTAAATGGGGCTGCCTTAAAAGGAAACCTTATGAAGCTTGTGTACTGTAACTTTTTGGACTCATTATTCAGCTTGTAAATTCATTTTACAAGCTGCTGCAGTAGGATTCCCTTTGACAGAAAATACATTGCAGTATTACAATTATAGTTTTTCTACTTCCTGGAGCTAATGTTTTTGCGAAGTCCTTTTGCAGTTAAAGCAAATAGATATTTGGCGAGTTGCTAATTAAGATGACCAGTTTGCATGCAATTATACACTGCAAGTAATGCATCTAGTTAGGAATATAGTAAATTTCATCCTAATGGAATTGAAGCATATTTTTAACCTGAAATATATTTTAATCCAGGATCATTTTTCACGCTGTGTTTCTTGGGCAAGATTAATTTGTGGAAGAGTTTTCTCTGAAAACCCATCCGGTCACCTTCGTGGAATTGGAGAAATAATACTGCAGCAGATGTCCTGTCTTTTTGAATTGCGCATGTTGTTTTGCTTTTGTAATTTAGAGCAGTAAATAACTGTCATCAGTAACAACACTGCATTTTCCTGTCCGTTTCTATTTAGAAATCTGCTTGCCATATAAGCAGAGGGTTCACACTCATATCTACATTTCTTCATGTCTCCTATCCACTGGCTACCATCACCAGGCGTTTGTTCCAGTCACCACCTTATACATTCTGTTAGGGTCACTGCACTCAGCTTTTGTGGCTTAGTTGTACTATTTATCGTTAAAAGAAGGCTGTCCAATCTCCACATTACAGCTATATGTTGCTTCTACTGCGATACCCAAGTATTCTATAACCATTTCCCCAAATTTGCTGTTTATCAGTTTGATCCCGTGTCCTATTGTCTTCCTGTCTTGGTTGAGTTTGAAGTTGTGTTCTGGATTTACTTTCTAACAGTGTTGCTGCCCCATACACATAGAAAGTCTCCGAATCATCTCCTTTTAAAGCCTCAGGTTTCTGCAGTTTTCTGCTGTCACATTATCCTGTGATGCAAAGGGTCAATCTTTTGACTGTTCGTCATTGCCTCGAGTGCTTCAGTGGCTTCCTGATGTGCTGTTGGAGATCTCAAGATGTAGGCGAATTACAGTAAAACCATGAATCCTTCTGACTTGTAGCCTGCTGTCTTTTTGGAAACATAGCTTTGCATTTCATATGCTGTTTTTTGCTGCAGGTGGGCATGGCCACCTCTGGTCCTTGGATGTCTTTCAGCTTCATCTTCAGCCATTTCAACAATATTCATGAAATACTTATACTTCTATGTTCTACTTTACAGTTTGCCTATTGAATTCCACCTGCTAATGATCTGCCTATGTAGTTATTTTGTTGCTCCCAAACTTCCATCACTTATTTAACTGTCCTTTCCTTCCTATTTTGATATTGTAAAAAGTCTTACAACACCAGGTTAAAGTCCAACAGATTGGTTTGGAATCACTGTTGGACTTTAACCTGGTGTTTTAAGACTTCTTACTCTGCCCACGCAAGTCCAAGGCCGGCATCTCCACATCATATTTTGATATTGTCTGTGCAGTTGAGGACTTTGTATTGAGCTGATGTAATAACCTGCGTGTGACATGCATGAGGTTCAACCAACTGGAGATGATTGTTCCGTTGTCCTGATTGAACCACAGATTAATCAGCATTTGTATCATAGATCGGCCTCTGTAGTAGCTGAGAGAAAGGAGTAAGAACCCGGTAATGTGTAACCAGGCCCTATGTATGTGCTGCTGTAAAGTTGAATAAATGTCTCCCTGAGAACTAGCTGGACTCCACTTGTCAATACAGTACTCTGAATCCAAGTCAACAGAAATTAGAAACTTCAAGGTTCCCAAATTAGTTACTCGACACAGCCCATTCAAAACTTTTTCCCCCCATCATCTTATCTGCTCCCTTTTATCTTTCAGTTGATTTTCTTTTATTACTTCCTGAATCTGCATTGTTGGGCAGCACGGTGGTGCAGTGGTTAGCATTGCTGCCTCAAGGCGTCGAGGACCCGGGTTCGATCCCATCCCCGGTCTGTCTGTGTGGGGTTTACACATTCTCCCTGTGTCTGGTGGGTCTCATCCCCATAACCCAAAGATGGGCAGGGTAGGTGGACTGGTCATGCTAATTTGCCCCTAAATTGGAAAGATTATTAAAAAAGAATCTGCATTGTTTCACAAGCCTGAAGTAGTATCTTTACAAACATGTAAATGAATATGATACCTTTATTTCTGTTGATAATTAAATATTCCACATGATATATTTCTGTTTCATTTATTGGTTTCTGATATTTTTACCAAATTGCACTTTGTTTTCTTTTAGTATCTGTACATTTCATTTGCTGACTGTCCTTTTTTAAACAAATTGTTCTTTGTATGTGGATGATGCTGGTAAAGCTGGATTTACTGTCCATCATGAATCCTCCTCTGAGAAAGTGGTGATGGGCTTTCTCCTGAAACCACAGCCAACCTGTGGGTAATGCTTCTCTGATAAATGTTGGGAAGGGGATTCTGGGATATCAATTCAGGGACAGTAAGGGAAATGCTGCAACTTGCAGATATAAAGTTATTTCTGTTATCTTGAGCCTCTGGTGAGGTTGTGTAGAAAGAGGAAACAGGAAATAAAAACAGTCCGAAGTATCTAATGAGACAGATATTGCATACCTCCTTCCTTCAATTCATTCATGTTAACAACTAAGTACTCTTGAAAGGTGTTATAACCTGCCTGATTACTATTGGCTATATTGTAGTTTAATAACATTATCGAAATACAGAAAATAGCACAAAAAGGACACCAAACACATGGCACACCAGAATATTCCCCCCCCCCCCCGCCCCCTTACACCAGTGGAAAGGCACACCAGCCCAACCCACCAGAATAGGCCACTCCAACACGGAGCATGGCGGAGGGGCATAATTCAGCCTGGAATAACCCCGACACATCATAACCAAACCGTACAGAGCATATCAAAAGACAAGGAACAACGCCACCAGCTGCCGAGGCAGTGCTTCCCTCACCCCCTGGCCGCAGAGACCCACATCAGTGGAAGGGCACTCCAAGCAGCCCAACTCACTGGAAAATGTCTCACTGACACGGGGTAATGGAAGAAGGAGAGGGAACAACATTCAGGACTTGTCACGACGGTCTTCAAGGTGTCCAATTGAGGTGAGCCACCACCGCCCTCTTCCTGTCATCCCAATACCCGGTCACCTGCTCCAGCCAGCCCCCGGTCCTGGCCACAAAAGTAGGAGTGGCAGGAACAACACATTTCTTTCCAGACATAGAAACGGTAAACAGTCAGCAGTCCAAACAAAAGCACCATCAGATGGTAAGTCAGTCCTCCAAACCTCCAGCATGTTGCAGTTGATTCAGGCTGCCGCCCTTCCTCACCAGCAGGAGGGCACCTGACCATAAGACCATAAGACATAGGAGCGGAAGTAAGGCCATTCGGCCCATCGAGTCCACTCCACCATTCAATCATGGCTGATTTCAACTCCATTTACCCACTCTCTCTCCATAGCCCTTAATTCCTTGAGAAATCAAGAATTTATCAACTTCTGTCTTAAAGACACTCAACGTCCCGGCCTCCACCGCCCTCTGTGGCAATGAATTCCACAGACCCACCACTCTCTGGCTGAAGAAATTTCTCCTCATCTCTGTTCTAAAGCGACTCCCTTTTATTCTAAGGCTGTGCCCCCGGGTCCTAGTCTCCCCTGCTAATGGAAACAACTTCCCTACGTCCACCCTATCTAAGCCATTCATTATCTTGTAAGTTTCTATTAGATCTCCCCTCAACCTCCTAAACTCCAATGAATATAATCCCAGGATCCTCAGACGTTCATCGTATGTTAGGCCTACCATTCCTGGGATCATCCGTGTGAATCTCCGCTGGACCCGCTCCAGTGCCAGTATGTCCTTCCTGAGGTGTGGGGCCCAAAATTGCTCACAGTATTCTAAATGGGGCCTAACTAATGCTTTATAAAGCTTCAGAAGTACAACCCCTGCTTTTATATTCCAAGCCTCTTGAGATAAAGGACAACATTGCATTTGCTTTCTTAATTACGAACTCAACCTGCAAGTTTACCTTTAGAGAATCCTGGACTAGGACTCCCAAGTCCCTTTGCACTTCAGCATTATGAATTATGTCACCGTTTAGACGTCCTACCTTTCCTGCAACAAGGCATTCAGATGCACCAGCCACCACCATTCTCTCCTCCTTCCTCCAAGAGTCAGTAGCCGTAGTCAATCAAACAAGCAGAAAGGGGGGCAGGCTGTTGTTAAATCCAACCTCAAGGTCAACCCTAGGCCAGGCTTTCTCTCTCTTCTTCTCCTCCCCCCCCCCATCTCTTCCCCCCCCCCACTTCTCCCCCCCCCCCCTCTTCTCCTCCCCCACCTCTTCTCCCCCCTCTTCTCCTCCCCCCCTCTTCTCCCCCCCCTCTTCTCCCCCCTCTTCTCCCCCCCCTCTTCTCCCCCCCCCCTCTTCTCCCCCCCCTCTTCTCCCTCCCCTCTTGGCGTCCGTCCCCCCTCTTGGCGTCCGTCCCCCCTCTTGGCGTCCGTCCCCCCTCTTGGCGTCCGTCCCCCCTCTTGGCGTCCGTCCCCCCCTCTTGGCGTCCGTCCCCCCCTCTTGGCGTCCGTCCCCCCTCTTGGCGTCCGTCCCCCCTCTTGCGGTCCGTCACCCCTCTTGGCGTCCGTCCCCCCTCTTGGCGTCCGTCCCCCCTCTTGGCGTCCGTCCCCCTCTTGGCGTCCGTCCCCCTCTTGGCGTCCGTCCCCCTCTTGGCGTCCGTCCCCCTCTTGGCGTCCGTCCCCCCCTCTTGGCGTCCGTTCCCCCCTCTTGGCGTCCGTCCCCCCCTCTTGGCGTCCGTCCCCCCCTCTTGGCGTCCGTCCCCCCCTCTTGGCGTCCGTCCCCCCCTCCTGGCGTCCGTCCCCCCCTCTCGGCGTCCGACCCCCCCTCTCGGCGCCCGTCTCCCCCCCCCCCCTCTTCTCCCCCCCCCCTCTTCTCCCCCCCCCCTCTTCTCCCTCCCCTCTTGGCGTCCGTCCCCCCTCTTGGCGTCCGTCCCCCCTCTTGGCGTCCGTCCCCCCTCTTGGCGTCCGTCCCCCCTCTTGGCGTCCGTCCCCCCCTCTTGGCGTCCGTCCCCCCTCCTGGCGTCCGTCCCCCCCTCTCGGCGTCCGACCCCCCCCTCTCGGCGCCCGTCTCCCCCCCCCCCCTCTTCTCCCCCCCCCTCTTCTCCCCCCCCCCTCTTCTCCCTCCCCTCTTGGCGTCCGTCCCCCCTCTTGGCGTCCGTCCCCCCTCTTGGCGTCCGTCCCCCCTCTTGGCGTCCGTCCCCCCTCTTGGCGTCCGTCCCCCCTCTTGGCGTCCGTCCCCCCCTCTTGGCGTCCGTCCCCCCTCTTGGCGTCCGTCCCCCCCTCTTGGCGTCCGTCCCCCCCTCTTGGCGTCCCGTCCCCCCCTCTTGGCGTCCGTCCCCCCCTCTTGGCGTCCGTCCCCCTCTTGGCGTCCGTCCCCCCTCTTGGCGTCCGTCCCCCCTCTTGGCGTCCGTCCCCCCTCTTGGCGTCCGTCCCCCCTCTTGGCGTCCGTCCCCCCTCTTGGCGTCCGTCCCCCCTCTGGCGTCCGTCCCCCCTCTTGCGTCCGTCCCCCTCTTGGCGTCCGTCCCCCCTCTTGGCGTCCGTCCCCCCTCTTGGCGTCCGTCCCCCCTCTTGGCGTCCGTCCCCCCTCTTGGCGTCCGTCCCCCCTCTTGGCGTCCGTCCCCCCTCTTGGCGTCCGTCCCCCCCTCTTGGCGTCCGTCCCCCCCCCTCTTGGCGTCCGTCCCCCCTCTTGGCGTCCGTCCCCCCTCTTGGCGTCCGTCCCCCCTCTTGGCGTCCGTCCCCCCCTCTTGGCGTCCGTCCCCCCCTCATGGCGTCCGTCCCCCCTCTTGGCGTCCGTCCCCCCCTCTTGGCGTCGTCCCCCCCTCTTGGCGTCCGTCCCCCCCTCTTGGCGTCCGTCCCCCCCTCTTGGCGTCCGTCCCCCCCTCTTGGCGTCCGTCCCCCCCTCTTGGCGTCCGTCCCCCCCTCTTGGCGTCCGTCCCCCCTCTTGGCGTCCGTCCCCCCCTCTTGGCGTCCGACCCCCCTCTCGGCGCCCCGACCCCCCCCTCTCGTCTCCACCCCCCCTCTCGTCTCCACCCCCCCTCTCGTCTCCACCCCCCCTCTCGTCTCCACCCCCCCCTTTCGTCCCCCCTTCTCGTCCCCCCCTTCTCGTCCCCCCTTCTCGTTCCCCCCACCCCCTCGTTCCCCCCCCCCCTCGTTCCCCCCACCCCTCGTTCCCCCCACCCCCTCGTTCCCCCACCCCCTCGTTCCCCCCACCCCCTCGTCCCCCCACCCTCGTTCCCCCCACCCCCTCGTTCCCCCACCCCCTCGTTCCCCCCACCCCCTCGTTCCCCCCACCCCCTCGTTCCCCCCCACCCCCTCGTTCCCCCCACCCCCTCGTTCCCCCCACCCCCTCGTTCCCCCCTCGTTCCCCCACCCCCTCGTTCCCCCCACCCCCTCGTTCCCCCCACCCCCTCGTTCCCCCCCACCCCCTCGTTCCCCCCACCCCCTCGTTCCCCCCACCCCCTCGTTCCCCCCACCCCCTCGTTCCCCCCACCCCCTCGTTCCCCCACCCCCTCGTTCCCCCCACCCCCTCGTTCCCCCCACCCCCTCGTTCCCCCCATCCCCCTCGTTCCCCCCACCCCCTCGTTCCCCCCACCCCCTCGTTCCCCCACCCCCTCGTTCCCCCCACCCCCCTCGTTCCCCCCTCGTTCCCCCCTCGTCCCCCCTCGTTCCCCCCTCGTTCCCCCCTCGTTCCCCCCTCGTTCCCCCCTCGTTCCCCCCTCGTTCCCCCCTCGTTCCCCCCACCCCCTCTTTCCCCCCACCCCCACTTCCCCCACCCCCACGTCCCCCCACCCCCTCGTTCCCCCCACCCCCACGTTCCCCCCACCCCCTCTTTCCCCCCACCCCCACGTTCCCCCACCCCCTCGTTCCCCCCCACCCCCTCGTTCCCCCCACCCCCTCGTTCCCCCCACCCCTCGTTCCCCCCACCCCCTCGTTCCCCCCACCCCCTCGTTCCCCCACCCCCTCGTTCCCCCCGCCCCCCTCGTTCCCCCACCCCCTCGTTCCCCCCACCCCCTCGTTCCCCCCACCCCCTCGTTCCCCCCACCCCCTCGTTCCCCCCACCCCCTCGTTCCCCCCACCCCCTCGTTCCCCCCACCCGCTCGTTCCCCCCACCCCCTCGTTCCCCCCACCCCCTCGTTCCCCCCACCCCCTCGTTCCCCCCCACCCCCTCGTTCCCCCCCACCCCCTCGTTCCCCCCACCCCCTCGTTCCCCCACCCCCTCGTTCCCCCCACCCCCTCGTTCCCCCCCCCACCCCCTCGTTCCCCCACCCCCTCGTTCCCCCCACCCCCTCGTTCCCCCCACCCCCTCGTTCCCCCACCCCCTCGTTCCCCCCACCCCCTCGTTCCCCCACCCCTCGTTCCCCCCACCCCCTCGTTACCCCCTCGTTCCCCCCACCCCCTCGTTCCCCCCACCCCCTCGTTCCCCCCACCCCCTCGTTCCCCCCACCCCCTCGTTCCCCCCACCCCCTCGTTCCCCCCACCCCCTCGTTCCCCCCACCCCTCGTTCCCCCCACCCCCTCGTTCCCCCCACCCCCTCGTTCCCCCCACCCCCTCGTTCCCCCCACCCCCTCGTTCCCCCCTCGTTCCCCCCACCCCTCGTTCCCCCTCGTTCCCCCCACCCCCTCGTTCCCCCCACCCCCTCGTTCCCCCCACCCCCTCGTTCCCCCCACCCCCTCGTTCCCCCCACCCCCTCGTTCCCCCCCCTCGTCCCCCCCTCGTCTCGCCCCCTCTCGTTCCCCTCCACTCGTCCCCCTCCTCTCGTCCCCCCTTCTCTCGTCCCCCTCCTCTCGTCCCCCCCCCTCGTCTCCCCCCGCTCGTCTCCCCCCTCTCGTCCCCCCCTCTCGTCCCCCCTCTCGTCCCCCCCTCTCGTCCCCCCTCTCGTCCCCCCCTCTCGTCCCCCCTCTCGTCCCCCCCTCTCGTCCCCCCTCTCGTCCCCACCTCTCGTCCCCCCCCTCTCGTCCCCCCCTCTCGTCCCCCCCTCTCGTCCCCCCCTCTCGTCCCCCCCCTCTCGTCCCCCCCTCTCGTCCCCCCCTCTCGTCCCCCCTCTCGTCCCCCCCTCTCGTCCCCCCCCTCTCGTCCCCCCCCTCTCGTCCCCCCCCTCTCGTCCCCCCCCTCTCGTCCCCCCCCTCTCGTCCCCCCCTCTCGTCCCCCCCCTCTCGTCCCCCCCCTCTCGTCCCCCCCTCTCGTCCCCCCCCTCTCGTCCCCCCCTCTCGTCCCCCCCCTCTCGTCCCCCCCCTCTCGTCCCCCCCCTCTCGTCCCCCCCCTCTCGTCGTCCCCCCCCTCTCGTCCCCCCCCTCTCGTCCCCCCCCTCTCGTCCCCCCCCTCTCGTCCCCCCCTCTCGTCCCCCCCCTCTCGTCCCCCCCTCTTGTTCCCCCCCCTCTCGTCCCCCCCCTCGTCCCCCTCTCGTCCCCCCCTCTCGTCCCCCCCCTCTCGTCCCCCCCTCTCGTCCCCCCCCTCTCGTCCCCCCCCTCTCGTCCCCCCCCTCTCGTCCCCCCCCTCTCGTCGTCCCCCCCCTCTCGTCCCCCCCCTCGGTCCCCCCCTCTCGTCCCCCCCTCTCGTCCCCCCCCTCTCGTCCCCCCCCTCTTGTTCCCCCCCTCTCGTCCCCCCCCCTCGTCCCCCTCTCGTCCCCCTCCTCTAGTCTCCCCCCCTTTAGTCTCCCCCCTCTCTAGTCCCCCCCTCTCGTTCCCCCCCTCTCGTTCCCCCCCTCTCGTTCCCCCCTCTCGTTCCCCCCTCTCGTTCCCCCCTCTCGCTCCCCCCTCTCGCTCCCCCCTCTCGCTCCCCCCTCTCGCTCCCCCCTCTCGCTCCCCCCTCTCGCTCCCCCCTCTCGCTCCCCCCTCTCGCTCCCCCTCTCGCTCCCCCCTCTCGCTCCCCCCTCTCGCTCCCCCCTCTCGCTCCCCCCTCTCGCTCCCCCCTCTCGCTCCCCCTCTCGCTCCCCCCCTCTCGCTCCCCCCTTCTTCTCTCCCCCTCCCTTCTTCTCCACCCCCCCCTTCTGCCCTCCCTTTTCTCCTCCATCCCCCCTCATGTTTGCAAATGCCTGTAGCAGACTTTCAGCAATGGAATTGAGAGCTTTCACAACCCGTGTGTGCTCTCTCCACAATCCATAGTGAGTATGAGCTCCTCCAATGAGTAGAGCGGAGAAATCATGAGCAGAGTCGCCTGCATAAATAGAGCTGGATCGTGTGGAACCAGCTAGAGGAGAGAGTAGTGGTGAAGTACAGCTGCAGTTATTTATATGTAATCGTAAATAAAGTTATTTCTTTTGACTCTACAAACTCATGCTGGATTCTTCGTTGTCCTCACAAAAAAAGGCAAGTTCATTATGCTGACAATTACAGCAGTAGCGCATGGCTACATGAGAAAAATAGCCTTGGCAACAGATTCTTAACAGTTTATCATCCCTTGGAAACAGGTGAAGACTTTTTAATAACTGCAAAACAATTGTCACCTAAGCAGAGAAAACTATGTTTATTATCAATGTGAAGCTGAGTTTGCATGTTACGTTTCACCCATTGAATAGGGATTTAGCACCAGTTTGTTGCAATCCCAGCAGAGTCCCATAACTTTTAAAAAGGACAGAATCTTCACAATGCTAACGGAGAGAAAACAGACATTTCACTTTATAAAACATTCGCTGTAACAAACAAATTCAAATAATTCTGATTTCTTTTTGCACAAATGTGGCACCACGTACAACCTCAATCTCAGCCTCGGATACAATGGATCTCCATTAATGGATTTGGGCCTCAAATTACTTTCACCAGCAACTGTATTTATCTGAAGTTCCTGTGCTTGGTCAAGGTTGATCATAATGGCATCCACAAATTCCCCCTCTGGTCACAAAAGTACTGATGGCATAACTTTCCATAGTTCCTTTTGAACAGACTGCCCATCACACCTCCCTCACAGTCTGATTCTCTGATACACTCCACTTGCTCACATGTTGCTTCACCAAGAGCATCAGCAGTTTAAATTTTTTCTTACTGCTAAACAAAAGCTTGGTCTAGTTGTACAGAGTTGTATTACTTGCTTTCCATCAACTAAAGTTTCTCTTCTAGACACACATTCTGTGCTCTGAACTGCAGACTCTGAGACGAGTTGTAAATCGATCTCCAATTGACTGTTTATTTTATTCATGGGATGTGGATGTTCCTGACTCGTCCAGAATTTATCACCCATTACTACGGTACTGGACGAGGCCCCAATTTATATTATGAAACCGAACAAGAATCCAAAAATGTATACATTTGTAAAACTGTGAGGAAAGGATACTTCATCCCAAGCGTGATTCCACTCACAAATAGGGATCTTTTATATTAAATCAAACTTTAAATTAACACCGGAGTAACCACATTAACATCACAGAAAATTGCTTTTCAATTAACAGTTACACAATTCTTAAAACAAAAGGAAACACTTTACTAATTCTACAGACTTTATCTCCAATTAAGCAAAGCCTATTACATCCAAAAGTAAATAAAGTTAGCAAACATGGGGATAATTGCTGTACTCTTGTGTAGAGACTTTTTAGAAAAGTAGAGAGAGACCTTTTCAGGGACAACTGACAAATCCTTCTGTCTCTGTCTGACTCCTGCTCAACGTGACAGCATTTGGCAAAACTGCTGCTCAACTTAAAAATTCTTAGCAGACTGCCAAACTGATATCAAACTGCAAAACTAAGACAGTCCTGGCTCATCCCATTAATTACATCCTTATCCCATTCTGATCTTATGACCTGCATACCCAAGACTAAACATAATGTGTCAAATTATCTACTCTCCAGGGAATCTCTAGCAATCATAACAAAGTTCCAATAGGCATCTCTTTTTATAAACTCATACATGGTTGGAATATATGATTATCTCACTCTTATAACATCTTACTTGCAACTTTTGCAGACATACCGCCTGCCTGTATGTTAAACCAGGATTTTAAAAAAGAATTACTGTAACAGATCTATATTCCTTAACCTAAGCTTTTAATATCATTACTGCAACAGATAAAACTAATACAATCTGTCTAAAAAATTCCGACATTCATCACACCATCCCTAATTGTCCTTGAGAATGTGGTGGTGAGCTGCCTATTTGAATCCCTGTAGTCTTATGTGGTCCCTGTAGTCTATATGCTGTAAGTACACCCATAGTGGGAGGGAGTTCCAGGATGATGATTTACTATTTGCGTTTTAACTTTCGCTCCTCTAGTCACCTTGTTTCAAATGAGCCTTTCTCAGAAGTCTAATGACCTCATACTTGGGAAAATGAATTATCTTCCTTCCTAGAATAACCCTTGTGTAAAGGGATATTTCACAAGAAGAAAATACAACATTCTCCCCAAAATGCAAGGGTCATCACAAGACTTGTGCATTGAAGCCTCCTATTTCTCCTACATGGAGTAGATTGGGATAATCTCGATGTAATTGGCCAGAGGTATGGAGCCCATCTGGAAGTAGTCGTACCATGTATAAGATCTGATTTCTTAACCTTCTTCCCAAGGAAATTGCCATATGTTAACCTTGGGTCGTAGCTTTCACAAAGTTGATTATTTGATTTGGTTTTGGACACATGCTTTAATTGTCTTGCCATAATGCACCATATAACCCCACTGATTTTTGAACATGCCTCATCTGAGCTTTGACACAATGAGGCAAACTGTAAATTCCAGCATATTGCCAAAACTTTCCTCATTGGCTGTGTCGACTTGCACCAGAGAACTTTTCCAAAGGCCGTGAGTGTTTCAATTCAATCTGTTGTGGTGTGTTTGCATTTAATTGGGGTTGCTGCAACAGAATAAAGGAAATGCAGCCATGGTGTTGTTAAGTATCCTAACTCTTTCTGTTGGGAGACCGGGTGAAGTGGGGTACCTCTTCGTGGTGTTGGAGAGGTTTGGGCCTGGGTTTTTGTCATGGGTATGGCTGCTGTATGTGGCCCTGTTTGCTGGTGTTTGTACCAACACATGAGCTCGGGATCTTTTCTGGTTACATTGGGGTATGAGGCAGGGGTGTCCAATATCTCCCTTGTTGTTTACGTTGGCAATTGAGCCATTGGTCATTGTTTTGAGGATCTCGAAAGCGTGGAGTGGATTGTTGGAGAGGTAGTGGAACATGGGGTATCATTATGTGCAGATGATTTGCTGCTGTATGTGAAGGACCTGGGTCATCTATAGGATATATTCTGGATATTTTGCAGAGCTTTGGTGCCTTCTCCAGTTACAAGTTGAACATTGGGAAGAGCAAATATTTGTGGTCGGTGTTTCGGGGCAGGGGGTGGGCGCAGATTGGGTGGGGCTTGCTGTTTCGGTTAGCGGGGACTAGTTTCCAATATTTGGGAGTCCAGGTGGTTTGGAATTGGGTGAGGCTCCGGGTGTTGAATTATACGAGCCTGGTGAGTTCAGATGGACTTAGAGGTGGATAGTCTCCCATTATCTTTGGTGGTGTCTCCCGTTATCTTTGGCGGACCGGATCCATATTTGTTAAGATGAGCATCTTGTCAAGATTTTAGGTTTTTTTTTGTGTTTCTTGGTGTTCCTGCCTGGGGCGGCATGGTGGCACAGTGGTTAGCACTGCTGCCTTACAAGGCCAGCGACCCGAGTTCGATTCCGACCTCGGGTGACTGTCTGTGTGGAGTTTGCATGTTCTCCCCATGTCTGCGTGTGCGAGATCCTGATCCAGCTGAAGGTAGTGTTTCGCATGCACCTCACTAAGGCTAGGATGAATGGGTTCTTTGTGGAGGTGGAGGATATGTGTGAGCGCTATTCGAGAGGGCCACCAAACTAGGCAGGCATATCCTGGTCCTGTTCCAAACTGGTGGATTTTTGGAGGTCCTTTTTGAGCGCTATTCGAGAGGGCCACCAAACTAGGCAGGCATATCCTGGTCCTGTTCCAAACTGGTGGATTTTTGGAGGTCCTTTTTTTAAGCACCATATCGGCGATCTTAAATATTGAGCTGGAGCCCTGTCATTTGGCACCTATTTTTGGTGTTTCAGATGTGCCAGAGCTGCGGACGGGTGTGGGGGCACATGTCCTCGCTATCGCTTCGTTGGTGGTGCGGTGGCGGATCCTGTTGGGCTGGAGGCCAGCAATGCTGCCGAGTGCTTTAATGAAGCTTTTGCACTTCGAGAAGATCAAATTCACAGTGAGGAGGTTGATTGAGGGGTTCTACCGGAGATGGCGGCTGTTTGTGTTGTATTTCAGAGAATTGGCCAGTGTTATCTGTTTTGGGGGGGGGGGGGGGGGGTGGTGGTGGTAAGGGAGGTTCTTGTTTCTTGGATCGAAGGGTGGTTTGGGGGTTTGCGTTTGGTTTAAGCATTGTTGTTTGTATTATTTTGTATAAAATGTTTAAACTTCAATTTAAAAAATTTCAAGGAAGACCTCCTTGCATTGGGAAAGAACTCTATTATAAGGCCGCTCTTTTTAAAACTATTTTGACCAATTGCAGTGCTCTAAATAGAAGTTCACCTTCTGATCCCTTGATCCCTTTAAAATTGCTTTTGCACACGAGTGTGAACGATGGGCTTTGTCGTGCCCGTCTCAGTAACGCGACATGGCTGTAAGTCTTGCGAGAGGCCTCTTGCAAGATTTGCGACCCTCTGAACACCTCGCGAGATCTTGCGAGACATCGCGATCTGGATCTCGCCCTCGCTGAGCAAGATCCAGATTTATATATTAAAGTGAGCCATTAAGGCACATTTAAATATGTTGCCGTCCGATTCTCTGTGACCCAGGAATGAACGCTTGTGCCTGGGATACCTCGCCATGGCGCTGTTTAACACTGGTCTACATAAACATGGACCAGGTGTAATGGTACCTTGGGGGGGGGGGGGGCTCCCAGGCCATCAGTGGCCCCGGAGTGGTCAGGCTCTGGGCAGGGTGGCACTCCCAGCCTGGTCCCTTGGTAGTGTCACCTGCCAGAGGCACTGCCAGGCTAGCAGTACCAAGGTGCCCAGGTGCAAGGTTGCTTGTGCCAGGGAATGGGCTTGGTGATGCCCTGCCCTTAAGAGATGGGGTGGGTGGGAGGCTCGAGGACCCCCTAAGAGGTAAGTTGGGGCTTTGGGAGGGGGGGGGGCGGCATCAGAGAGATCCAGAGGCTGTGGTGAGGAGTCTGAGGGGGGGTCAAGAGATTGGGGCGGCATTCTCTTCATGCAGTGAGATATGTGCGGCCTCGGTGGGGCATTCCTGACTGAGGCCAGGAAAAAAAGAATCCTGTGAAAGCGGGGTCGTTTTCAGGTGCCGAGAAACACCCCACCCCGCTAGAGGCAGCATGGTAGCACACGTGGATAGCACTGTGGCTTCACAGCGCCAGGGTCCCAGGTTCGATTCCCCGCTGGGTCACTGTCTGTGCGGAGTCTGCATGTGTTCCCCATGTCTGCGTGGGTTTCCTCTGGGTGCTCCGGTTTCCTCCCACAGCCCAAAGACGTGCAGGTTAGATAGACTGGCCATGATAAACTGCCCTTAGTGACCAAAGAGGTTAGAAGGGGTTATTGGGTTACGGGCATAGAGTGGAAGTGAGGGCTTAAGTGGGTCGGTGCAGACTCGATGGGCTGAATGGCCTCCTTCTGCACTGTATGTTCTATAGGCGCCCAAAACAGGACTCTATTTCTTCGGCATTAAATCTAAAATCTAGTTAGTTCGTGGCAGAGAGATTGGGATCATGATGGCCATGGGTTAAGGCATAACATTTTTGTTGCTATTTAATGTAATCCCCTAATATTGTTTTTGTACTTGGGGAAAATGTTTAATTCCGTGAAAGTTTTCTTTCATTCACATTCTTTCATGCAGTGCCTTGACTTTGAACAGTAAAACAGTAAATTTCTAATTCCTGTTTCTTCTACTAGAGATGTCTTAGAACAAATAGAGATGTGCGAAATTGAAATGGTTTGCCAGTGCATCTTAACTGGGCGTGATGTATTTTACTTCTCTGGTGTCTAACCACTTTGTATATACCCTTTGAAGGACACTTCAATTTGATTTCACTGTTGCAAGTTTTATTTTCAGTGTCTAAATGTCAGCATTCCTTGGACCATGAATGCTAATTTTATTCCTCTTGCGATACTTTAACAGGGGTCACAAATTCAAAACTGTAGAGGATCATGACCAGATAACATTTCACAATCTATGACATCAGGTCCAACTGTGGCAGCTTGAACTCTGACCAGTGATATTGCATTCAAAGAGGAGTAAAACTGGAGCCAGTTTTTTTTCATGGCATGAGGGGAGAAGTAAAAAAGGATAATGGAATGCTGATACCCTTATTGGTTACAGAAGGATCACTAAAAGCTTCAGCACTTCAACATCCAGTTATAGAGGACGACAAGGTTCTAAATAGGGAAAGATGAATGGAATATGAAATGTAAAACAGAATTGCCCGAAGTAAACCAGGAGAATAATGAGGGGGTGTTGTATTGATACATGTGGCATTTGAAATTGATTTTGGCTAATGTATTTTACAACCTAATTTGAATAAAGGAGAGAAGCTTTTTCTTGCAACAAAAACCTTCAGCCCAGGCTTACTTGCATGCTACTGATACTTGCTACCTTATATGCTTCCCAAAGTTACCTTTTTTGGGGTTACCTTGTAGAGGTGTGACTTCTAACTCCTATTAGTAGAGTATCTAATGGGGTGGACAAACTGTAAAATTGGAATGTCGATGGAGGGGTAAAGCAGTAACAGTTGAGACACATCCAACCAGGTACAAGTTCAAGTCCACTTGTAAATTGTTTTAAACAGGGCGGCACGGTGGTGCAATGGTTAGCACTGCTGCCTCACGGTGCTGAGAATCTGGGTTCAATCCCGGCCCCGGGTCACTGTCTGTGTGGAGTTTACACATTCCCCCTGTGTCTGCGTAGGTCTCACCCCCACAATCCAAAAAGATTGCACAGGGTAGGTGGATTGACTATGCTAAGTTACCCCTTAATTGGGAAAAGAAATTGGGTACTCTAAATTTATATTTTAAAAAATGTTTTAAACTACCATATATCATGACCTATAAGACAACTCATTTTTCAGTGCCAAAAGTCTTGTTATTGTATATATTCGGCATGTAGGTTGATTCCCTTTTCAGCTACAAAATACTCTGCTTACATGAGTAGTCTGCCTCAATTGTTCACCTTGCAAATGGATGTTTTACTTATCTTGTACTTGGGTGGAGGTTGGCACAGTGGTTAACACTGCTGCCTCACATTGCCAGGGACCCAGGTTCTATTTCTGGCCTTGGGGGGGTGACACTGTGGAGTTAGGGGGGTGACACTGTGGAGTTTGCACTTATCCCAATGTCTGCATGGATTTCCTCTGGGTGATGGGCGACCTCATGGAAGTCTACAAAATTATGAGGGGCATGAACAGAGTGGATAGTCGGAAGCTTTTCCTCGGGTGGAAAAGTCAATCACTAGGGGACATAGGTTTAAGGTGCGAGGGGCAAAATTGTTACAGGAGATATGCGAGACAAGATTTTTTACAGAGAGGGTGGTGAGTGCCTGGAACTTGCTGCCGGGGGAGATGCTGGAAGCAGGTACGATAGCGACGTTTAAGAGGCATCTTGACAAATACATGAATAGCCATCTGCCTCCTGCCACTCAAACAATTTTGAATCCAAATTGCCCTAGATCCCGTGGGCTCTTAACTTTTTGATCAGTCTCCCATGCGGGACCTTGTTAAAAGCCTTACTGGAGACTTCCGGGTGCGGCAATGCGGAGCTGAGCCGCATGATTCGGCAGCTCCCGCTACCACGGACTTTCGGGCTCGCTAGAAGAGCCCCAACGGAACTTTTTTCGATACTAACCCGTGGGGAAGGTAAGAGGGAGGTCCCCCTCCAACTTTTATGAAACGGACTCGAAGCGTAACGGCCACAAAAGTGGCATTGGAGCAACG